>NW_027496930.1:0-158292 GCF_021521415.1 Bidens hawaiensis | reverse complement strand
TAGTCCTTGGGCTCGACCTGTGAAATAAAACAAGCAAAAAGACATCTGTTAATGTTACCAGAAGTACTACGTGTTTGAATGCCAGTAAACGGATCTCCAATGATGTTCTCAGTCGGATGTCGTCGGTGGATCGGTAACTGAGGAATTTGTTCGACATGCTCGATTGGTGTTGCTTCAAGCTCTATTGATAAGCTCTCTTTGGGATGAAAGACAGTAGTCACATTGACAGGAGCATGTGGTTGAGGATCAGTGGCATCTTCTTGTTGATCAACCAGATGTTCCTGAGCAATGGGACCCTCCCATAGGTTGTCATAGAAAGGCACAACGATGGCTAGAACTGAAGTAGATTCGGTGTTGCCAGAAGCTTCATTCTGAGCTGGTTCAACCTCAACATTTGATGCATCAGCCTCCTAAGCAGGACCTTGATTTTCTTCTTCTGAGGGATGTGTAGGAACAGAATCCACCACACTAGGTCCTTCTGGAGGATTTACCGCTTGATCTGTCTGATTGTTTTCAGCATTGTCAGCTGACACATAAGAATCGGTATCTGAATCATCGGTGTCTTTGACAATGGGTATTTCAGTAGTGTCTGCGGGTTACTGAACTTCATTAACCAGGGCTGGTTGATTGGCCACGGGTGGAACATTAAGTACAGGTGTAGGTGTAGCTACTTGAACATCTTCCCGACCTCTCAAAACGGCACACATCAAAATTGACTGATCATCTTCAGGTTGAGCGGGAACAAGAGCAACAGGGGAAACCGTTGGTGCAACAGGTGTCATGTACATCCCACGAAACTGCTTGAACAAACTTTCATAGTCAAACATCCAGTCAGGACCGTTGTGTGCATCAGTAGGGTTTAATTCTTGCCAATCAATGTTGAATGATTCCAAGATTACTCTGGTCTTCTTGTTGTAGACACGATAAGCACTTTTGTCGGTTGAGTAGCCTACGAAATAGCACTCATCAGCCTTTTCAGCAAACTTGGAGGTTGAAGTGGCATTTGTTTGGAGCACGGTGCAAGGACATCTAAACATTCTAAAGAAATTAACCCTTGGCTTCGTTCCATAGAAGACTTCATACGAAGTCTTGTTCAATCTTTTGTTCAGAAGCACACGGTTCTGGGTAAAGTAGGCAGCGTTGATGGCTTCACCCCAGAAAATTAATGGAAGCTTTGAATATGACAACATTGTTCTTGCAGCTTCTACCAGTGTACGGTTTCGCCTTTCAGCCACCCCATTTTGTTCGGGAGTGTAAGGTGCGCTGAATTGACGAAGGATTCCCTTGTTGTGACAGAATTCATTCACCACCTTGTTGCAGAATTCTGTTCCGTTGTCACTTCTGATGCACTTGACTCTTTTCTTTGTTTGATTCTCAACCAACACAATGAACCTTAGCAGAAACTGAGATGTTTCATCCTTATTCCCTAGCAGAAAATTCCAACTGAAATGCGAGTAATCATCAGTAATAACCAGGCAATAGGCTTTTCGACCTATTGCTAATGGTTGAATTGGACCAAAAACATCCATATGTAACAGTTGAAGAGCGGAATTTATGGAATTGACAGTCTTGGGTCTGTGAGGGAGTCTGTGCTGTTTGCATTTAGAGCAAGGTAAACATTTTTCAGCACAATGAAAGGATTTTACAGGCAAACCCCTCACGTGGTCACCTTTAACCAACTTGCTCAAGTTCTTAAAGTTGACATGACCCAAGCGTCGATGCCATATGGATGAGTCGTTCTCTGAGGCCTTGGACATCAAACAAGAGGTAGTACGCATGGAATAATTACTTCTCATATCCAGAATGTAGGCATCATTGTGCCTCGGAGTACGCAACATAATCCACTCTTCAGGGACTTTAAAACCTGGTTTAAGAATAAGACACTCATTTTCTGTAAATAGAGTTGAGAAATGCTTATCACAGATTTAGGAGACACTGAGCAGATTGTGGTTGAGTTCTTCCACAAGATTGACTTCATCAAAGGTCAATGTACCATTTGAGACCTTTCCTTGTTTCATGATTTCTCCTCCTACGTCACCAGCAAAGAAAACATGCCCGCCATCAAATGGTTTCACATCAAACAGCAGGGACTCATCTCCTGTCATATGTCGGGTGCAGCCACTGTCCAAGTACCAAATACTATTGACAGGCCTTCCAGGCTGACCCTACACACATGAACTGCTAGTTAGTAGAGGGGTCCCGAGACACATTTGTCTCGGGAAAATTAAACAAAAAATCACCAAGCTTAATTTTGTAATTCTTGAATATATAATCTTTTGGAGAATCAGAGTCTGAAGAACAATCCCTCGAGGAACTTGAATTATGATTTCCTTGGTTTTGAAAAGGTTTTCTGGATTGCCTTTGCTTTTGTTTGGACTTGACAACAAACTCCTCGGTGTGTTTCTTGTTGAAAACATTTGAAGGGCCCTTTGGCTTTTCAGCTTCTGAATCCTTTTCTAACTGTTTCCTTTCTCTTTGGGTTAGCCAAAATGGTTTCTTTGGTTTCTTATCACTTTTGGGTTTGAAATCCGTCTCACTGGCAGTGGAGTGAGTTTGGTTAGACATTTTCTTAACTTTGGGATCAGCCTTAGGAAATGCCAGACCAAACGCACTGTTAAAATCTCTTTGTTGCTTCTGCTAGTTCTTGCAATGTCTCACATGATGAGAAGGATTTCCACAAACAAAGCAACACTTTCTTTGGTTGCATTTATAGACATCTTGATCACTGAGATATGTGGGATAATGTGATATAGTCGGGTTAACATGTTGGTAACCTCTATCTGACTGATAATTGTGAACATTTGAATGGTGAGTTGCAAAATAATTTGATTGCCTAGGTTTCTGTCGAGAGTAGTAATAGGCACTATCAAATTGATCATAATATTGAGAACTATTGTTATAATTTGTATTTTGATAAAATGAGGTTTTCTTAGGTGGCACGTATTTACAAGAAGTGCTTGGTTTTTCATTTTCAAAACTAGATTCGTGTTTTCTCACATTCTCAATATGATGATCAGTTGATGTCACACCCCAACCTAAGGCTGAAATGCCGGGGTGTGATTCAATTGCTCACAGCTCGAAGATACTATCATAATTATAAATGACAATATCTAATTAATTATTTTATTCAAATAATACACACGATATCAAATACAACAAAAACAATTCAAATAAATAAATATAACAAGTTTAAATCCAAGTTTGTCTTCATTATAACCCTAAGGTCTTTCTAAGCGTCCATACTTCAACTTCAAGCAACCTGCATATGCGTAGAAAATGGAGTTTTTTCAACAAATATGTTGAGTGAGATGATCACAATTTTGACACAACAAATAGTTATATAATAAATAAATAATAAATGATAAGTGTTAAATGCGCAAACCAATCTATGTGGTAATAATCAATCAAACCTTAGCAAACCAAAACCAAGTTGTACTCGTGTGCCAATGAATCGTTGCCAAGCGAATCGGGCATTGATTACAGTGCCTAAATTGTCGGTTTACCTTCGCCAAGCGAATCGGGCTCCGGTTACTAAGACGGTCGTATGATCATACTAATGAGAACTCTCTACAAGGGGATATGTTGGACCTCTCCGAACGTTATAAAGTAAACAATTAAACATGCAGTAATTAGCAAATAGCATTCAACTGATATTCACACAATAATTATGTTTGCGATTTTAAGTATATATATAGAATAGAAAATATGAGTAAGTACGCATATGTCCCCAAAACATTTGAAAACAGTGTATAGAAAGGGGAATGATCAAACTCACCTTAGATTAAAGGCAAGTGAGTATAATTAAGAATAAACGAGTCAAAGGATAATCGAGTCGTCCAATACGCGTTAAACGAGATAACCGATCAGAACCTGAAACTTTTTGATATGAAACTATAAATAAAAACGAACTTAATGCCACTGGAATCAATCCAAACGGATGAGTAGAACTCTAGTTATGTTGAATTAAACGTTTAAGCGAGCTGGTACTGACCAGAATCCGAACAGCGATTCGAAAGTCGGGTTTTGGGCAGTAGCCTTAAAATTATGTTACGAGAATAAAAGTCTTCTGGACTGAATGTTGAATCCATCCAGAAGTATGAGAAAACGATAAGTCAAACTTGTTGACTGTTTTACCCTTAATCGGGTTTTGAAGCAATTGACAGTCAACACCCTTCAATCACCGAAATTGATTGAAGGCTATTGACTAGAGAATGTGTATGAACAATTCTACAGTTTACAACTTACCCGGAAAGTGAAAGGATTGACGAGAAACGGAAGTCAAAGATCCTAAAGCAAGCAAAGTCAACGAACAAGTCTTGAATCTTTAACGAAGATGCAAAAACCGAAGGTTTGGAGGATGAACAGAGGTAGGTGACGGCTATGGGATGTTCTTTAGGGTTAGATTAAAGTTTACAGCAGATGGTTATGTCTTGTTTATATAGGAAAACATAAAACGAACTAATTATGGGCTTTTGGCTCGTTTAGGTAAGTAAATCATACTTTTATGAATAAATCACTGAATATAATCAAAAGATTTAATCTTGGATGATAAGAAACGAGATTATACTTATGTTTCAGTTATAGGATTGTTTCTTGGCCCTTAATTCTCTCTAATATGCCTAAAATAAATGATTTAATACCTTAAACGAGCTAGAAAATGAACTAGAGCATAAACGATCTGTGCAGGGAGTTCAAGGCGGCGCGCGACGGGGGTGGGGGGTCTGCCCGCGTGGCGCTTTGGGGATGGGGAAGAAAAGTTTCATTTTTTACAAGTTTAGTCCCTATACTTTGTTAATTGAACATTACTTGAACTAGTTTTGGTATAATTTGGTTTTGAATATTGATTGAAGTACAAGGGCCTAAAGTGAACATTAGGAAACTTACTTACTTGAAAATATTGGATTTTGATTAATATTAAAGATCTAAAAATATTTCATGTCAGGTTAAACCTAAACGAATGCGGTTTCGAAAAATCCGAAATGTTACAGTTGATGAGTAACTAGGACCGGTCTGTTCTCCAACCTTGGCTTCTATTGTTTCATCAAAAACTGTTTCACACTCTGAATCAGATGAAGAACATTCAGTTTCATTACAAACATCTTTACAACTTTCATCACTAGAAGTTTCACAAAATACAACTTTTGTTCCTAACATTAGATTTCCCAACATAGATTCACAAACTTTATTACAAAGTGGATTGTTAATTGATTTAGTTAAATCCACACAGGACTCAAAACGTGGTTCTAACTCTCCTTTTTGCTTACAACCCAAGTTAACCTTCCCACAATCACCATTGTTTAAAACACCTGCTTCACAAGACACATTTATGTTAGATGTACCAGATGGTGGAACTGGAGCAGCAGTTTGAGAAACGGGAGGAACAAATTTCATTGGTTTGGGTATTCTACCAATTCCATATGACATTTCTTCCTCAGGAGAAGTATTATAACTAAAGTGGGGCAAAATGGTGTAGTTGTGGTTAAAGGGTGGAGGTACAGCAGTATAATCGTACCCCAGCCCCGCTTTTACTTTAGTACTTCTCTGGGCTCCAATAATATCATCTAATCTCTCAGATGATGTTTCAAACCTTTCGACTATCTTTTCTTGTTTCATTTTATCACAAGCATCAAGTTTCAAGCTTTCAATTTCATCTTTTAATTTCGAAACTATGTTTTTATAATATATTACTTCTTGCTCAGCTTGAAAATTTTTAATTCTAAGGTTTGCTACATCATCACGGTGAGTTTCAATCTTTTCAACGTAAATCTTGTCAGCTTTAACATATTCAGCATTTAATTCTTGAAGTTTTGAATTTTCTTTCAAGACTTCATTTTGATGATATCTATAATATGTAACCTTATCAATGCAAGCTTTAGAACATAAATTGCTGAATACCTCATCGCTAGGAGATGCCTCTGAACTTGCAGCTAAAGATGAAGATGCTTCATGGTTTTAATTGAAAGCCATTCCTGCCATGTTGAGGTGGTTCTGCAGCTCTTGAAACTGATCATCCCAATCCATACCAGCCTGGACCTCTGTCTGCGAGACAAGGGCTCTTGAGTTTGAGCTTGAATTGCCCTTGTGTGGATGACTTCCAATTCTTGGAGCTGAGCTGCTTGGCTTGTGCACTTCATGCTCCTTTCCAGCTGACTTACCAGTTTGTCCTTCAGTCACTTCGGTCACACAAATATCGTTTGCTGGTTTGGGAGGATTTGTGCACTCCCTTGAAAAATGACCCTTTTCACCATAGTTATAACACCGAAGCTTCTCTTTATCAAAACCAATCTGTTTCCTGTCAGAGTCCTTGAAGCTGTCCTTTCCATAAGTCTTCATGAAGTTTGTGGCTCTGTGTACTACCATGGCCATTTGGTACTTGATATCCATCTTCTCGAGATCCTTCTGGTTGATGTCTTTTAGATCTCCAGTCTCAAATTGTGGTGGCAACAGATTTCCTTGCAGTAACTCTTCATGGCTTGACAAGAATGCATGAACCAGTGATACATTTGAGTCATTCAGCATTGGGAGTACTTCATAGTAGCTGAAACTTTTGCTCTGCTGAGTCTTTGACGAAGATGAGATCCCATGAGCTTTCAATGCTTGTTCAATTGCACTATCAACTGCCTTTTGAAACGAGCTTGAACCAGATGACGTGGACTGATTGCCAGTTGAGATAAATGTTGTTGTCTGTGGCTGCACACTTAAGGAGTACTTTGGAGTGGTCACTGGATACGTATTCTGCTGGGTTTTGCTAATGAAAGCAGTTGGCATTGATGAGGCAGTGTTCATCCTAGCTTGATTTAGAGAACTCAGATGATTGTTCATTCTCATTTGCTCATCCATTTCAAATGATTTGATAGTGGAAATCAAATCAGTATTTGTCATAGCATTTAGGTTGGTGGTTCTCTTGATTGTCACAGTGTTGGTACTCCAGCAGTACGGCAAAGAATTCATCAGCTTGTGGTTGATTTCAGAGTTCGTGATGTTGACACTAGCAGCTCTGAATTTTACCATCAACTTTTCAAATCTCTTTATCAATTCCAACACATTCTCACCTTGATGATGGTTAAACATATTGAATTCTTCTATAAACAAAGCTTTCTTATTTTCCCTTATCTCAGAATTACCTTCTACTTTTTCAACAAGTGCATCTCACAAACCTTTGGCCCTCGTGTGTTCACGAACAGTCTCAGTAATCTCATTTGAAAGACAAATAGTAAGAGTGAGGTATGCCTTCTTGTCTTGCTCAATCAAGGTCCTGTCATTTTGATCATAGTTTTTAACTGGTTTTGGTCGTTCGCCATTTGCAGTGGCTATCATAGGAACGTGAGGACATATCTCAAAACATCTAATTAACTCAGAGCAGTCAATGAGATAAAGTTCATGAACCTCCATTTAAAATCGGCAAAGTTGTCATCTAAGGTCATATACTTTGGAGGTTTTGTAGGTGTTCTCACTTGGTTCTCGAGCAACAAGTACCCCTTCAACAACTTAGAATCTGTACTGGCCATGGTTACAACAGTCTAAAACACTTAACCGTCCTTAAAGAGTTTAAATCTTAACCAATCAAGAATTTCGTGCGAAACAAGCTTATGCGAAGCGAAAAACTTCTGTGCGATGCGAAATGGTTTCCAAGCGAAGCGAAAAACTTAAGCGAAGCGAAGCAAATCTGAAGCGAAGCGAAATGGCAATGCGAAGCGAAACTGTTCCAAGCGAAGCGAAAAGCTTATGTGATGCGAAATGGGTTCAAGCAAAGCGAAAAAGTTTTATGCGAAGCGAAACATCGTGCGAAGCGAAATGGTTTTTCCAAGCGAAGCGAAAAACTTAAGCGAAGCGAAGCAAATCTGAAGCGAAGCGAAATGGCAATGCGAAGCGAAACTTTTCCAAGCGAAGCGAAAAGCTTATGTGATGCGAAATGGGTTCAAGCGAAGCAAAAAAGTTTTATGCGAAGCGAAACATCGTGCGAAGCAAAATGGTCATGAGAAGCGAAATTCTTAAAGCTTCCAGAAACAATCTTTCTTGGGATCTGTCCACCTAATCTTGTCAGTTATGGTCAAACATTGGTACACTTACTTTTATGTCATGCGATGCTAAATTTAACTTATCAATTTTTAATAGTTTCAAACCCGAAACCTTAATTTCAACACCTTTAAACCCAAATCTTTTAGATCTAAAACTTGTATATTTGTTATTTCTACCAAGAACACTTTCTAGGTCATTTTTATGAACTTTGAAGCCAATTCTTTTGTATTTTTCTAGTTTTCTTGCAAGAACACTTTGTCTTCTATTTCCTCAAGATCAAAACCCAAGGTTGTGATCCAAAAACCTCAACTAGTGAGCCGAAGCTCTGATACCAATTGTAGGTCCCAACGTGAGTGGATCTAACAACTATCTTTGGATCAACCGAACCCGGTGCTAGCGGAAATCAAATCAAGTCACCTATTGGTCTCGGATCTTGAGAGTTACTTTCAGGTGAAGAAGGAGTGAGAAAGTAAGATAGGAGAGTTAGGAATTTCGGCCAAAGGATTATGTTTCTCATGGCATGCTTCCTATTTATAGGGAAGCATACATGAGAAACAAGATTATATTCATATGGCCCAATTGGCTTGTTTACAATGGACCTTGGCCCAATACATACAAAATGACCAATAAGCACACATACATAAGCAAACCAATACAAAAGAATAAATATACAAAACAGGACCTAACAGTCAAGCTATTTTAAAAGCTGCTTCAGGCAAAGTGACTATACATGAGAATGCGTGTCTTAACAACCAACATGTATTTATTCTTTTTGCTTTTGACACTTTTGGTTTCCTCGTGCCTAAGGCTGTGGAGTTAATTACCCGAGTTTAACGGGTCATGCATTACTATGTTATGACTCCAAGATCAGCGAACGTGGTTTTTAAAATATTGGGTTTTGCAATTGAAAAAGGGTTAGCGGCGCAACTTGTTGTCCGCTTACCTTCTGTTTCGATGTAATTACTACCTTGCTTTTATAATATAATCGTAATCAAAGGAAACAATAAATTAAGTTTGGTTTCTATAACAAAAGCCTAGATTAACCCATATATTGTTCATATAAAATAGATCCAGTCTACACTCAACATGTTAGGACGTTCTTCTCTTCACACTTCACTAGCCAAGAACTCGATCTGTCGCATTGCTGCCAGTAAGAAAACAATGGGGTATTCTATTTCTACTTTTCTTTTTAATTGAGAAAAAACTCATACCTACAACTCTACATAGCACCGGAAAAACACTGAAGTTTCATGACTACGGTCATATCAAATATCAAGAGGACATGGCTCGCACACGGTGACCATATCTATGTCACCTTTTGTAAGTTTTATTTAAAAAATAATGTGTAATATATAATGCACGATGTATGGCATGTTATTTCCATGCTTTCCGGAATTTGATCTCCCCCAAGTATATTTGCCTTTGCAATTTTACATCATCAAAGTGTTGTTGAATATTTAATACACATTTTAGTATTTATTATTCTACTTAACACGAAATCTTAAAAACTATGGTTTTTGTTCTTGTATCATGTGTGAATTGCATTTTATATATACCCTGAGTCAATAAGGTGTTATTGCCTGCGGTTAGATGATCATATCAAAGGACATTCCTTTGCATATCAAAATATCAAACATACACGAATAAAATACTTAAATATGAAAGTGATCTCATAGGCGATTTCGAAAACCATCCAAGAATTACAATACGAGACCTGCAATTTGTTCATCGAAAAATTTGACCCGACTTGGTTTGAATAAATTTAAATCAATTCGTTTAAATCAATTCGAAAACCGCTAAACGATCTGCCCAATGTGAGTAATTTAAGTCAATTCGTTTCTTTCTTTTATTTTTCTTTCTCTTCTCTATTTTTTTTAACAATCAATCAATTTTCTTGCTTCTGTTATTTTCAGACTCTGACGAGGTCAATACCGAAAACAATTTCGACATGAAAACAATAACGAAAGTGTGCATGTTCATGCTCTTTATTTACACCATATTTGGGATTCCTTATTTGCACCTTCTTTTGACTTATATAAGTTGTTTTTATCAGTCACTCTCTCCCAACTTATCACAAGCTCCTCTTTCCTTCTTTAAAAACTTAAAAAGTCACATTACCAAACACCCTTTTCACTTATAAAAGTTAATAAGTTATAAGGAGGTAAAAATAAGAAATCCCAAACACCCCGTTAGTTTTAACCAAACAAAAACATAATTGATTATCAACAAATTTCCGTATTCATGTTTGTTCATTAAGAAAACATGCACACTCATGTTCGTTCGTTTAAAACCTAACGAACAGCTTATATGAACGTAAACGAACAGTTTATATGAATGTAAACGAACTTTCAGCTAAACAGTTCACAAAACGGTTCATAGAATTTTAGGTTCGTTTGCATGTCAGGTCTATTTAGGGTGGTTCGTCCAAAGTGTCGGGAACTATTAGACACATTTTCCGCCTTTGTGATACTCTACGCCGTCTTTGCTAGCATGATTTTTAATCAAGATCAAGTTTTGAAGCAGGAATTATTAGACACATTTTCCGCCTTTGTGGTACACGAATCACTAGCCTAGTTTAAAAGTTAATGACTATTATAGCTGACTCCATTCCTGCTCAACATTAACAAAATTACATAATAATAATACTACTAAAACACAAGATGCAACCAAAAACTCATTCAACAAAACCTAGAGCTTAACCGCGACCTGGCCAGCAGAGCGTCGCTTAACGACACCCCTCGAACACAACTCATTCAACAGCTCCAACGCTTCCTTGGCGAACCCTTCATGAGCCAGACCTTCAATCAAAATAGTATAAGTCCCTTCAGTTGGCTTACACCCCTTCTCAACCATATCCGCCAAGAAGTCAATCGCTCGATCAGTCTTCCGACCCTTACACAACCCCAACATAACCGCGTTGTAAGTCAACACATTCGGTCTCACGCCTAACCCTTCTAACTCATTCAAAAACCTAATGGCATCCTCAACTTTCCCTTCCCGACTTAACCCGCTCACAACCGAAGAATACGTAATAATATCCGGCTGCAACCCCTTCTCCTTCATTTCATCAATCAACATTATCGCCCTGCTCGTTTTCCCAATCTTCGACAACCCGTCGATCACTGTGTTGTACGTTATCAAAACCGGCGAACACCCTTCAAAACATAAATGATTAAGAATCTCAACCGCAAAATCCACCTTCCCGTCTTTACACAAAGCCGTCAATAAAGTATTATACGTCACAATATCCGGATAACACCCTCGCGACACCATGATTTCCAAATACTCAATCGCACGATCCATTTTCTTTTCTTTACAAAAACCGTGCAACAACGGGTTGTAACTTAACGAATTCGGGCTGCAACCGTGTTTAGGCATTTTTTCCAAGATGTCGATCGCACGACCTAACAACCCTCGTCGACATAAAAAGTTAATCAAAATGTTAAACGTGACAACGCTCGGCGAACACCCTTTTTGAAGCATGGACGCCACGAATTTCTCAGCGTCCATCCACTTACCCGCGCTACACATACTACGCAAGATAATATTATGCGTCACCACGTTCGGCTGGCACCCTATCGACGGCATATCGTTTAAAAACTTAATCGCGTCGTTTAATCTCCCTTCCTTACAAAACCCGTTAATCAAAACATTATACGTAACAACATCGGGTTTACAACCTTTGGTTTTCATTTCATCCAAAAGCTTCATCGCTTGCCCAACGCCACTCGTTTTACAAGCAGCCTCAATCAATATCGTGTACGTAATAACATCCGGATAACATTCTTTCTGCATCTGTCTCGCCAACACAGCCATGGCTTCCTCGAGCTTCCCTTTATCACACAACGAACGCAAAATCGTATTGTAAGTTACCACGTCCGGAGCGACAGACATTTTATCGAACACGTTGAGTGCCTTATCGATTTCACCCGCCCGGCAATACCCACTGATCAACACATTGTAAGTGATGACATCCGGGACCGCACCCGACTGTTCGAGTATCTCCATCACCCGGGTGGCTTTTCGGGTCTTCCCGATTCGACAAAACCCCCGAATCAAACTCGTGCAGGGGATAATATCCGGGATATCGCCCGCGTAAACCATTTTTTCTAAATACTTAAACCCCTCTTCCAATTCACCGTTTCTAATCAGTCTTCTTAACTGATTATTATTCTCAAACTCTTCAAAGTTTCGTTTGGTGTTCAATTCGCGAAAAGATTCAGACTTTATGGCAACTTCTTTAATCTTACGGTTCAAGAAGCCATTAGGGTTTTGGTTCAATTTTTTACCGGCGCTTACGGCAATGGAATTGGGTGGCTTAATTCTATGGTTTTTCAAATGGGTATGTTGAAATGAAGAAAACCCTTCATGGGTTTGCTTTATTGAGACGACTGACTCCATAATTAGACCATAAAGTTGTGGTGGAAGGTGAATATGGTGGTAATTGGTTTCAAGAACAGAACAAGCTTACTTGAATAGTTTCTTATCCAAAATTTGCCCAACATTTTAAGCTAGGTTGCAGAGGAACAAATAAGTAAATATTATATGGGCTTGAGGCCCAATAAAAGTTTAGACAACCCGTAACTGGAACTGGTCATGCCCTCAGAAAAATCGTAGCTGGACTCAACCCGGACCCGTCGGAACCGACCTTTACCTGGTCCAAACCAGGACTTGACCCGACCAAAACCAGAAAAATCAAGTTAAATACCCGATCATACTCGGAACGGGTTCCGACCCGACCCGGTTCTTGACTTTTGCTGACTATACCGCAAACCAATTCCTACCCTGTTCTAGTTCCTGAAAATATCTGATTTGTGCACCACCAGCTAGAAGTGTTTGTTTTTTTAGCATTCGTCTCAAGTGGTGAAGAAAATAAATAATAATATGGAATGAGCCCGTATTTGATTAAAGCGTTTTTTAGGCCCGGTTATATTGTTTCCGGTTTAATATCTAACGCTACCGGTAGGGTATTCATGAGGCATAGATTTTGGCAAGAGGAAGACCTAAGCGGAAGTTGGTTAGCATAATAACCGATTATATACCTTGTTATTCTTGATACTTGGTTTTGTATCCGACTCAAAACCGTTTATTACGGTTTTTTTCATTTTATTATTTTAACGCACATTTGTTAGTATAAATAGGCGGTGGATCTTTTATATTTCAGCCGCAACATTTTTAAGCGCTCTATGCTCTCTTACATGCTTAACAAAAATCAAATATTTTAAGAAATTTTTAAGTTTTACTTTACGCATTTTACATACTTATTTTCTTTTAATATATAGTTGTATCTTCTCAGTTCCCACACCTTTTATAGCTTAGAATTTTGAAATGAAAAAAAAAACCCGGATATTCATGGTTTGATACTTATCCTAATCGATTACATAGGGTGGATTTTTTGTTCAATTACTTGCGATATGCCCTACTCGGTTATAGGTAGGGGTGTACATGAGGCGGTTTGGGGCAGTTTTAGGCCAAACTAATAACCATAACCAATATGTCGGTTAATCGATAACTATAACCGATCCGTTATGGATGTTTTGGTTAATCGGTTTTAAAGATTATAGAGAGTCGGTTATGGGTCGGTTAACCGTGACCAAAACAATGTAATTGAACCTAAAACTTTGGTACTAAATATTACCAAACTAAAAATAAAAATAAAAATGACATGACATAGTTTAACAAAATATAATCCATAATATTAATAATATATACTCAAACAAGCGATAGATAAATGGATAACTTTTTAGTAAAATTAAATCATATAGTAAATGAGAGCATTTTTAGTTTATTACCTTCTTTAATTTTCTCCAAATTATCAATAACATGATCTAATTATACTCCTTAAAGTTGAGAGTCTTGTAAATGGGGCGGTTCGGTTATGACGGATTTGAAACTATCTTTAATCAAAACCGACCCGTATTTGGTGGTTTTCAAAAATTCATTAAACCAACCCACCGATTATGTCGGTTATCGGTTAAAGTCGGTTTGATTATGTCGGTTATGGTTCGGTTAATGGTTATAACGGTTAATTTGCACACCCCTAGTTATATATATCCCCAATAATTGACTTCTTTGACCGTATCCGAAACCAGTTATAGAATTTTACTTTCTGCCTGATTTGTGCACATCTATGAGGGAAAACACCGACTCTTAATAAACATTTAGCTACTTGTATATTTATTAGAATTTAAACAAACATAAATAATAGTCGTTTATTAATATAAATGAACGTGCAAAACGCGTATTCGTATTCATTCTTTTAGCTAAATGAAAAAAAAAATTGTTATATTCATTTGTTTATTAAAGAAACTAACATACAATGTTGTTGAGATTAGACTGGACCGGCCAGTCGAACCGGTCTGACCGGCTATTGATCTGTCTGGTTCTATGCAGTTCACTCGGTTTCAGAGAACCAGCCGGTCCGAACCGATCAAACTGGTATGACTTGAAAACTGGACTAGTGAACCCGTTTTACTATAAAAGTTATTTTTCTTTTTTTTGAAAAATTTTATGTTCTGCTGGTCGGACCGATTGAACCGGCGAACAGATTACCAGTCCAATCCGGTTATGAAAACATTGCTAACATAATCAAACTTCCAGCCTAACAATTGTTCGTTTACAGGCCATGTAAAACCTATTTAGGGTTCCAAAATGGCGGGAACTGATTCAATTTGGGTGATACTCTCCGCTACTCATCTCTACGCCGTCGTCAATTCTCTCAGGTCAGTTTACGATCTCCGTTGCATCATATCCATGGCGGATTCGCTCGTCATTCTTATCAGATTCAATTCCAAAATCAAAACCCTAGCTTCATAAATATCTGTATTATTATTTATCATTATAATATGCCTGAATTCCACAATGTTTACCAGTAATGATTAACAGTGTACTCAAATTGAATATGCGGTATGCTTAGTAGTAAATAAAGTGCTTCATGTCGCGAATTGATTAATAATAAACAGTAGATGATCACTAAACTAGTAGTGAAGTTTAAATTGATTAGTAAATTGCTTCGTATTGCCAATTCATGTGGCATTGAATTTGTAAACAAGCCGAGTCGGAGGGCGAGCTCGGCTCGTTTAACTTACACAGAGCTCGAGTTCAAGCTTGGCTTATTTTGACCTCTGTTTCTAAAGCTCAAGCTGTGCCTGTGAGTAGTTTTTCAAGGTCGAGATTGGGCACAGCTTGTTTATATTTACTAATTAATTTTTATGCATTTATAATTGTCTCTCTGTGTGTGTGTATATATATGCATATTTCAATTAAAATTTTATATGTAAAATAGTATATATATATATATATTATTTACTTATTATTTTTATATCATTATACATATTATTTTATAACATTATATATAAAAATAAAGTGAAACTCAAGCTCGTTTGTTAAGTGAGCTTATATTTAGGCCCGGGCTCGTTTAAGCTTGGCTCGATCGAGCTTTTTCACGAGCCAGTAGTTCACGAGCGGCTCGGCTCATTTGCACCCCTACATAGAAATATAAAGCACTAAATCAAATGAACAAGTAATAATGTAATGCATCTTCTGATCTCAAAGAGTTGAGGGCTTGTGTTTTTATGAGTAGTTCATTTTATGCTTCACCCATGTTCGGATGTTTTTATGAGTGGTTGTTTATTTAACGTTTTACTATATGTTGTACTTAGAAGGAAAGTAGTAAATAAGTTGCTTCATATTGTGATTTGATTAATAAAAGTAAGATTATCACTAAATAGTAGTGAAGTTTAAATGGCTGTTCTATGCCAATCCTCTCAAAAGCATGTGACATAGAACTATAAAGTAGTAAAGTACTGAATCAAATGAAATAGTAGTAATGCAATGCATCTTCTAATGGTTGAAAGTTTGTGATGAATCCGGTCTTTATGAGTAGTTGTCTATTTTATACTTCACTCATATTCATCTTTCATGGGATTTTCAGCATGTCAATGTACTTGCCTTCTGTAAGAGATTTAATGGAAATGTAATCAAGAAATTCAGTAAAGCTCCCTTCTTTGTAGGCAGCAGGGTGTTGTTCATCAACTAGCTCCGGTGCGGGTCCTACCTTTTTGTCTAACTGCATACTATGCAGACTTGCAATTGAAAACCGCTTTGTTTGCACATTGAGAATTGCTCGATGTGGGATACTCTTGTATCTGCCATTGCTTATCACTTCAAGTTGATCTCCCAGCTGAACTATCAATGCACCTTTTATATATGGAACAGAGTGCCAATTTTTGTCACGGTCCATGATTTCAAGTCCTTGATGACTTTGATTCAGAATGGTGAGCGTGCCATAGTCCGTGTGTGGTGGCATCCCCAGTGCAAGATCTGGTTCAGGGCAAAACGGGTAGCAGTTGACAGCCATCACTTGAGAACCTTCTTTTATGTCATCATCTAAGTATTTGGCATTCAGGCCCAGGCTTTCAAAAACCACTTCTGTTAGCTTCTTTTGTAATACATTCACCGCCTTTGCATAGCTTCCCATCTTCTCCCTGTATGAAATATAAGCAATTCAAGTTAATGCTGCCATTTTTGGTGAAAGAAGCGTATAACTTGATAAGCTTAGTTACTTGTAAGTTGGAGGATTAGATGGCCACAAATGGATCCATTCGGATATGGGATTAGCATAATGCTTGATGAAGTCTCTCCAGTAGAACACTTTATCAGTCCCATGATTCATACTAGTGCCATATCTTACAGGATTGTGAACATCTGTTGAAGCAAAAGACATCTTCTCATCACTTGGCAAATCAAAGAATTGTTCAGCAGAATCTAGCGCGTCTTTCATGAGTGAGGTAGGAATTCCATGGTTTATCACCTTTAATAGACAATGTTCTTTATCCGAGCAATATATAATGTTAAAGATAAATGCGTGCATTCATGCACTATATATACGTCGAAAGTCCTTCTCAAGTGTTCCTTTTTATAAATAATATTTTAAAAAAATGATATTAGTCCAATCGGCCGTGTTATCTTGACCAAAATGACTTTCTTTACCCTTTTTGGTACCGTGAGAAGTAAAAATTTGACACATGTATAGCCTTGAAAGCTCAATAAGTCATCTTATATCTAATATACTCATGTATGTATATCAATTGCTATATGCATGCTTTTTATATTAATTGAACCTGAAAGAAGCCAAGTTGGTTGCAGGCAGCATGAACTTGGTCAATTAGTTGGGACCTGTGTGCAGGGTGGTCAATCATGGAAAGGTCAATGACAGGGAGTATGGTAAAAGTTTGGTCAACAAAGGTTGATTTTGGTCGTTGAGGAGGAAGAACATACTGTTGAGGTATGTTTTGTTGGCATGTTTGAGTAACTGCCATGACACTGGTAAATGAAATATCTCCCTTTGATTCCATTCTCTCTGTTTCTTTTCTTACTGAAAGTTAAATTTGAAGATTTGAATACTTTCTTCTCAATCTTTTGCTTTTATACTGTTTATGTACTAGTACAATGACCCAGGCTGTATATTGCGGGTTTAAGGGGGGAAAATACCATTCTCATTTTTATATGATGGGGTGGGGTCCAATTATTTATATTTAGGCAATTCAAATGCCGCCTCTTTCACTTATTTGTTGTTGTCACACTGGATTCTTATGTTTTAGTCACATTGGTCAACTAAAGAAACTATTTTTCTGTCATGTTACTTAGACCACTCTTCTCCCGATTAACCTGTTTGTTGGGTTTCCTTCCTATACTTTTTGCTGATGCAAGTCAAACTTTCATGTGAACTTAGACCCCTCTGTGAACTTTTTTGGTCTTGTTTTTATTACTTTTAATAGTTTTTTACTTTTTCTGTATTCCGCAGAAATAGTAATAGTAATAGTAGTACCAAACAACAACAACAACAACAACAACAATAATATGATTCTATCAGTAAATAGTAACAAAAGTTGACTTTGTGCAGGAATGGCCAAGCAAATTGATTTGTTAACTAGAAAATAGTAAAAAGGTTGACACGCACAAATTGCAGATCTATGCCAATCAGAATTCAGGTAAGTGTTCCTTCTTTCTGTTTTTTCATATGTGTGTTTGATGTTAATAAATGCGAATACTCTTTTTCCCTGTGAACAAAGAATCTTAGTTATAATAATAAGTAACTAATTTAAGAGAGTGATTTTCTATACTTCTCTTGTTACTTTATATGATTACCATCTGATAAAGTTGTTAGACCATAGTTGCAAACGAAATCATTGCATTGTTTATTATTATTATCTATTGCCTAAAAAGACAAATTTTAACTTTTCCTACTTTATTGTATTTGAAGAAACACCCCAAAACTCTGATAAAATACAAAAAGACACCTTGCATTTAAAGTGCAAAGTCAAATTAAAAGATTAACTTTTAGATTACTTGTAGAAATGTAAAGGCAAACAGAGAGCGCAATGCTAGTATCACTGCATTGATCTGTGTTATCCCTTATACCATAAGCATCACAACTAACCTAGTCTCGTATTGAATTTAGTTAGATCCCAAGTTGATAGTCATTATCCATATTTTGTTACCAGCATTAGTTATAAACTTATAATATTATATGTGGAATTGGTGTAGTACTCAACCAAAGTTTGACATTCTGATAGCTTAAGGGGGTCTTACGCCGTATAAATAATAGAGGGACTAATTGTGAACTTGTAGTCAAATAACAGAATGATCGTTAATTTGGTTAGTTAAAACCACATTTTGTTTTAACTTGAATAATAAAACATCTCTTATATATGCTGACGAAACAAAAGCAAATATGTTTTTGGCAGAAATGAAGTCCCTGAAACCATGAATACATTCTGCATTGAATCTTGTATATTATTTTACAAATCTTTCTCAAATTTAGGAAACGGGCTAGCCTAGTAGAGTCTATATATAGACGTTGACCGTGTCGAGTTCGTTTGTTTGAGGATAAGATAAGTCTCAAGGTGGACATGTGTCACCAAGGGCATGATGACATCATGTCATGCGCACCTTTGTCTGGACTTCAAGTGCTGTTTATATATGATCCATTTAGATATTAGATCTGATCAATAGACATTTGATTTTCTTTATGAATATAAATGACATATCTAACTTACCAGATGCACTGTTTTAAAACACTATAGTATACTGAAATTTAGATAAGATTATATTTGATTTAAAAATTAAAACATTAATAAAACTAGAAAAGCTTTAAACATTATGTATTCACAACTTTTAAAACGTTAATAAAACTAGAAAAAGCTTTAACTTAATTTAGTTTGAGCTTCACCTGCCTAACTCAAGAGAGCTTAGAGTTAACAACTGTCTTTCTAGCGTCGTCAAATGCCTTTGAATTCAAAGGGACCAGCCATTACATTTCGTGTATGATTGAATTCACTGGTTTCGTCTTGTGTTGGAGTCATCAGGGGTTAGCCCAAACGTGTCCATAAAGATGTAAACAATTATGCACAATTTCTTAATTCTATAATCAGTGAGTCATTTCTAAAACATAATTAGAGTGACTTGAAATCAATTCAATATGTTCAAGCACATTCTCAATTTTTTTTAGTTAACACTTAATAGAATTGTATTGTGGGTTAATTCATAGTACCAACCAAACGATTTACAATGAAGTGGCAGGTAAGCGGGCAACAAGCTGCGCCGCAACCCCCTTGGTTCTTTCACATATTTTATATAATCAATGAAACATTTCCAAAATATAAGTACTAGAGACTCCATATCCATTTGAATATTTTTTATGTTAGTATTAATATTTGTCACTCTTTTTTTTCTAAAAATTTGATATGTTGACTTTGTTCTCTAGTCCCCATCATGTCCCACCAGAATCAACTTATACTTCTGAGTTCTGTCATCAAACATTTCGGGCTCCATTTTGTTTAGTGGGTTAATAGCTTAAATGCCTCAAAAGGATACTTGGTAGAATTTTTGTTGACTTGTAACTTATATGAAATATATGAATTCTAGTTTCGATATGTGAGCTTTATTGGCCAACTTCATAGGGGCATTTAAATGTCATAGTTGTAGACTTGTACTAAGGAGAGTAGTAAATAAATTGCACGATATTGTGAATTAATGAATAAAAGATAAGCAAATCAGCGAATCAAAAGAAATAGGAATATTGGAATGTCACATTCTTCATGGGTTTTTCAGCATGTCAATGTACTTGTATTCTGTTAAAGATGTAGCAGAAATGTAATCAAGAAATTCACCAAAGCTCCCTTCTTTGTAGGCGGCAGGGTGTTGTTCATCAACTAGCTCAGGTGCGGGTCCTACCTTTGTGTCCAACTTCATACTGTGAAGACTTGCAATTGAAAGCCGCTTCCTTTGCATGTTAAGAATCACTCTATGCGGGATGCTCTTGTATCTGCCATTGCTTATCACTTCTAGTTGATCCCCCAACTGAACTATTAAAGCACCTTTTATGAATGGAACAGGGCGCCACTTTTTGTCATGGTCCATGATTTCCAGTCCTTGATCGGTTTGATTTAGTATGGTCAGGGTACCAAAATCCGTGTGTGCTGGCATCCCTAGTGCAAGATCTGGTTCCGGGCAAGACGGGTAGCAGTTGACAGCCATCACCTGAGAACCTTCTTTAAAGTCATCGTGTAAGTAATTAACATTCAGGCCTAGGCTTTCTAGAACCACTTCTGTTAGCTTCTTCTGTAATGCATTCACAGCCTTTGCATAGCTTCCCATCTTCTCTCTGTTTGAAATATAAGTATTTAGTAATCGAACGTTAATGCTGCCATTTTCAATGATGAGTTCAGTTACCTGTAAGTTGGAGGATTGGATGGCCATAAATGGATCCATTCTGATATGGGATTTGCATAATGCTTGATGAAGTCCCTCCAGTAGAACACTTTATCCATCCCATGATTCATGCTCGTGCCATACCTTACAGGCTTGTGAACATCAGTTAAAGCAAAACACATCTTTTCATCACTTGGCAAATCAAAGAACTCTTCAGCAGAGTCTAGTGCATCTTGCATGACGGAGGTAGGAATTCCGTGGTTTATCACCTTCAATAGACAAGGTTCTTTATATATTTTCAAAGATAAATGCACTATATATACATCGAAAGCCCTTCTCAACCGTTTCCTTTCGTAAACAAGTTTCTAAAGAATGAAGCAAGTCCACCCCTTGTTACTGTTTTCGGTACCGTGAGAAATGAAACTTTGACACATTTATAGCCTGGAAAGCTCATGCAAACAAAGCGAATAAGTCATCTTATATATGATGTATGTATTTGTATTGCTATATGCAACTTTTTTTATAAAAGTGATACCTGAAAGAAGCCAAGTTGGCTGCAGGCATCATGAACTTGATTAATTAGTTTGGATTTGTGTGCAGGGTGGTCCATCATGGAAAGGTCAATGACAGGGAGGCTGGTAGAAATGTGGCCAGCAAGTGTCGGGTTTGGTCGTTGGGAAGGAGGAAGAACATACTGTTGAGGTATATTTTGTTGGAATTTTTTGGTAAGTGACGTGACACTCGTAAATGAACTATCTCCCTTGGCTTCCATTCTCTCTGTTTGCTTTTCTCTGCTGGTTGGTTAAGTTTGAAGATTTAAATATTTTGGTATCAATCTTGTGTTTTTATAGGCCAAAAAGGTTTATATGACTAATTTTATATTCATTAAAATATCTGGTTGCATGCTATTTTTGTCCAAGCCGAACGTGCATTAGGAAATCAGGGGAGAGTATGTAAGGCCCCGTCACCGGTAACCCTACTTTCGTGTTGGATTTACTCATAAACGCAGTTCTAAATATCAGAGTTAATTAAAACATTCGCGGAATTTAAAAACTTTCATAAAACATTTCATAACAAAACACGTCTTGTCTTAAAACATCATTTTGTCTTTCAAAATAAACGAAACATTAAACTTAAACGTCTTGAGTCTTTCGATGCCAGCCTCTTATTCAGTGCCACGTGTCTCCTCAAGCGAGCTGCCTCATCCTACTCACCTGCGTGCATACTAAAAGTCAGCTACGCTGAGTGAGTTCTAGTTAATCACATAATCATACAATACATTCTTACATTTCATACTTAACCTCTTAACTTTCTTTCGTACACACCTAAGTGCATATACTTTCATTCTTACCTTCGTACTTTCTTTACATACACAATCTTACGTTTTAAAGAGCCTTTCGCCCTATAACCTCACAGATATTATAAGGGTCTGGTCCCTAACATCACAGATATTATAAGGGTCTGGTCCCTAACATCACAGATATTATAAGGGTCTGGTCCCTAGTTCTCGAATATTAGTAGGGTTCGATTCCCTCTTCGTTACCATACAACCATACATCATACCTCGAGTATTATTAGGGCTCGGTACCCTTTTCGTAACCATACAACCATACAACCGTCTTTTCCTTCTTTTATTAACTTTATTACATTCATACACATAAGCATACATATCATACTTACCTTATACATAGCGTTACAACCTGACGGTACGTGCAATATCCGAAGATCGTTCACGTACCATCAAGCAATCATTCATACATATCACATATATCACATATGGCATACACTTATCACTTAGGATAAATGTATTAACAACACATCGAGTATGCACACAGCCCCGAAAACATAACAAGGAATGGGGCTAGAAACTCACCTGAACACGGTTACGTTCACCGTTAATCGTAATCCCTTTCTTCAGTTGTGCACGGCTGACTGTATAACAAGTATACGCATCAATTAACTATCACTTCTTATATTGCATTTCTATCTTTATATGACCCACAACGAACGGGGGTCCGGGGGCAGCGCCCCTGGCAGCGGGGTCTAGGGGCGGCGGCCCCTAGCAGGGTCCAAGGGGCAGAGCCCCTGGCTGGGGTCGAGCTGCCAGGTCAGCTTGGAAAAATTTTATTTCCATTAACTGTCTTAACACATTTTTCATTAGGTTTTTAATTTATTTCCTAATCGAACTTGACTTTAAGCGAAGTTAAACCTTAGGCGAACTTAGCTTTAAGCGAAGTTAAATCTTAAGCGAACTTAGCTTTAGGCGAAGTTATCAGTTAGGCGAACTTGGCCGTAAGCGAAGTTATCAATTAGGCGAACTTGACCTCAGGCGAAGTTACCAGTTAGGCGAACTTGGCCGTAAGCGAAGTTATCAATTAGGCGAACTTGGCCTCAGGAGAAGTTACCAGTTAGGCGAACTTGGCCGTAAGCGAAGTTATCAATTAGGCGAACTTGGCCTCAGGCGAAGTTATCGCTTTGAAGGCGAAGTTATCGCTTTGAAGGCGAAGTTGCCCAGTTCAGCCGTTGTTTGGTTTCTATCAAGCATTTTTGGCGATTTTAACACCCTTGTTATGGTTCGACATCACCCACTACGCTCCCCAACCGTTTTCGGTCGTATAAACACTATAAAGCTTGGATCTTTAAACTTCAAAGATCAAGAATCATACCTTTTTGTGCTTGTTTCGATCTCGTTTAACTTGTTTAATCACAACTAATCGCTCACTCTCTCTCGGATCACGCTCGTTCTTCTCCCTCGGCCGCTGGCGGTGTGAGTGGTGTGGGTGTGTTTTGGAGTGTTAGAGAATAAGATGGAATGAGTGATGTTTTAGGGTTTAGGGGATATTTATATCCCTTAAGCCCATGGACCTAAGGCCCATTCTCATTTAACCCATGTCAATTAATCTAAGTCCATGATCCGCTCCTTACTCGATATTAAATAATCAATAACGCGAAATCACTAAACATAACTTTCTTTATTCAACCTTAAAATTTTAGGATGTTACAGAGTAGGATTCTCATTTGCTTTTATATGGTGTGATGGGGTCTACTTGCTTATATTTAGGCTATTTCACTTTTCTGATGTCACACATGATTGCTTTTTTTTTGTCTGAATGGTCAACAAAAGATAATATTTCTCAGATCATGTTAGCTAGATTACATGTTTCTAAATTAGCCTTTACAATTTAGTTTCACAAGCAATAGTGATATGATTCGTCGTGTATGAATTAAGACCCCATTGTTTATGTCACAGAAATGAAAGTAATAATATTCGTTGATCATTGATAGTAGAAAGGTTGTCTTTGCAGGATTATCCGTGATGGTTCGAATTCAGTTAAGTGTTCCTCATTTATGTTCTTAGTTCATATGTTTGATGTTAATGAATGCGAACACTCTGTGTGCCCTATAAAAAAGTCTTGTAGGAGTTGAACAGAAGTAACACTTAGAAGAGTTCTTTTGATAAGTAAAAGTGAACTTTTTTGTTACATGATGGGCATTGCCATGACCATTTAATAAAGTTGTTGACTATAGTTGCAAACCAAACCATTTGCATTATTTATTATTGTCTGATTAATCAGGTTACAAAAAGACACCCTGGTGTAAAACCAAGCTAGAATAATATATAGTTTTTGACATGTTTCAATCAGAATAATAAACATACCTTTAATATTGGACGCTCCCATGACGTAAAAGCAAGTACATACATTTTGAAATCCCCGAAACCAAGAAAGTAACATGTTATACATCACGCTTTTGGAATCTTGCGCAATTCCTTATTCAAATTGAAATCTTTCTTGATCCAGAAAAGGGGCTTGCTAGTAGATGGCTATATATAGACATGTGTGCACCAGGTATTCTAGCCAAGTAAAAGCAAATATGTTTTGATAGAAATAAAATTCCTCAAATCATTGAAGATCTCTTAAATTTAGCCATTTAGGAAAGGGGCTAGCCTAGTAGAGCCTATATATAGACATACAGGTTTTTTTTTGTATCTTTGAGGATAAGATAACTTCTAAAATAGCACATGTGCCACCGAGTGAATTCCTATGGGATTGTAACTACTTTTATTGTACGATCCATACCAGATCTGACTATAGCTAATTGTCTTTTGATTTTCTTAAACAATATAAATGCCCAAAGTTCATTAAAAAATAGAGAAGTTTACAATTGATTTAGAATTTTAAAACATATGTAAAACTATAGACTTTAAGCATTAACTATTGCCAAATTATTAAAAAGTTCAACAAGTTTAAAAATCAAAATTTTCAAATTTAATTAAGAAATAAACATAACATATATTTCATAATAGCTATAACACAATTGCCATTAGTGGCCTGACATGTATAATATGCATTTTTCCTATTAAGATACCAGCCAAAAGTTATTATACATAGAAATTCTATTATTACAAATGTTATATTATTAGGGGCGTTCTTCATAGTTGTTTTATGATGTAAAACGACCCTTATTTTATGTTGTTTTTAAAAATATCACGTGCTCTTCTATTTTGGATGTGCAGCCAAATAAACTCTTTTTCCTGTAGTTGAAGCATTCATAATGAAAACCATATGAAATTCAACAAACAGTGTATATTAATGTATACGTAGAGAGAATGTATGAAGGGGAGAGTAGGATTCTCATTTTCTGTAATATGGTGTGATGGGGTCTACTTGTTTATATTTAGCCTATTTCACATATTATTGTTATTATTTTTTGTCAACAAAATAAAATATCTTTCAGTTCATGTTACTTAGATCTCATATGCCCCGACTCCCAAATTAGTCCTTTATTGCCGGTTTCATAACCCATAACTTTCAGATCATTTTACGCAATCACATTTGTCTCAAATTAGCATTTACAACTGGTGTCACAACCATAATATGATTTGTTGTGTGTGAATTTAGGCACTGTTGTTTATCTCACAGAAACAAAAGTAGTAATATCTGTTTATCATTAATAGTATATAGGTTGTCTTTACAGGATTAGCCATGATGGTGTTTCACAAACTATAGAGTCTGGATCCAGGGAACATAGGTTTCTGTTAGGTTCGGAGTCACACACAAACACGAATACAATAGTAAAACCGAAAGAATAAACGAAAGAGACACAAGGATTTAAGTGGTTCGGTCACGGTGTATGACCTACGTCCACTGTCGATAACTAGGGATTTCTTATTATTGAGTGATACAAACTTACAAGTACAGGAGAGAATATATAGACTAGACAATTAGGGTTTAACCCTTTAACTAAACTGGGCCTGATTAGAGCTTTTGGGCTTGGCCAAAACTCAAACAGCTTAATCTCCTAATTCTGTCTATTCGTCTAAACCGGACCCGACCCATGATGGATCGGAGACCACAACATAACAGTTTCCTATCTGTTTTGACCTTCACAGAGACTGGAATTCAGATAAGTGCTCTCGTTCCGATTTTAGTTCGTGTGTTTGATGTTAATAGACGCAAACCAAACCATTTGCATTATTTATTATTGTCAGGTTAGTCATGTAGCATAAAAGGACAAATTTGAGCTTTTCCTTGAATCTTGATTCATGTTTTATTGTATTTTGAACATTTTGAAGTAACACCCCAAAATTCGAATAATAAATAGTTTTTGACATGTTTCAACTAGAATAATAAAACGTACATGAAGCAAACGCAAGTACACTTTGAAATCCCCGGAACCACGAAAGTAGCATGTTATACATCATGCATGGAATCTTGCACATTATTTTTCAAATTGATATCTTTTTCGATCTAGAAAAGGGGGCTATGCTATATATAGACATGCATGATCACACGTGTCCTCTTGAGTCTTGAGGCTAAGATCTCTCAACTCCTAAAATTAAAGACCAATCGGGATGGGGTTGATGTGGTATACTGGCCCCAGTTCCCGGTTCCTCAAATGCAAATATGTTTCAACTTGAATAATAAAGCGTCTTATATATGGTGACAAAAAGCAAATATGTTTTTATTATTTTTACGGAATTGAAGTTCTGAAAACGTGGAAGTACATCCTGCACTGAATCTTTCTCAAATTTAGCAGTCTATATTAGATAGACATTGGACGTGTTGTCTTTGTGTGTTTGAGGATACGATAAGCCTTTAAAGTAGACATGTGTCCCGGATGGGTCCATGTAGAATTCATACTCGATGAGTCTGATATATTTCCCTTCTAATTCTTTTATATGAATATAAATGACCTATTTAACTTAGCAGATGCAATACTTTGAAAGACCAGAGTATACTAAAATTAGATAAGATTGTAATTGATTTAAAATTTAAAACATTAATGAAACTAGAAAGGCTTTATACTAGAAAGGCTTTATACATTAGATTAAAGTTTGCACTTTATGATATGAACCCATCACACAAGAAGGGTCTAGGGTCAAAGTCAAAGTTATTTGTTGGACCTAGTCAAAGTCATATGATGTCAAAGTTGAGGCTTTATTATGGAGTCAAAGTCAAGAGGCGGATTTATATGAAATATTTACTAAATTCTAATATCCACATATGACCTTTCTATTGTTGGCTTGTAAGTTTTACACTTGTACAAAGAAATAGTAATATTGTAATGCATCTTCAGTCACGTTTTTTGTGGCTTTTTCAGCATGTTAATATACTTGTATTCGGTTAGAGATTTAGCGGAGATGTAATCAAGAAATTCACCAAAGCTCCCTTCTTTGTAGGCCAGCAGGGTGTTCTTCATCAATTAGCTCCGGTGCTGGTCCTACCTTTGTGTCCAACTTCATACTGTGAAGACTTGCAATTGATAACCGCTTCCTTTGCATGTTAAGAATCACCCTATGTGGGATGCTCTTGTATCTGCCATTGCTTATCACTTCAAATTGATCCCCCAACTGAACTATCAACGCACCTTTTATGAACGGAGCAGGGTGCCACTTTTTGTCACTGTCCATGATTTCCAGCCCTTGATGGCTTTGATTTAGTATGGTCAGGGTACCGAAATCTGTGTGTGCCGGCATCCCTAGTGCAAGATCTGGTTCCGGGCAAGACGGGTAGCAGTTGACAGCCATCACCTGAGAACCTTCTTTAAAGTCATCATGTAAGTATTTAGCATTCAGGCCTAGGCTTTCTAGAACAACTTCTGTTAGCTTCTTCTGTAATACATTCACAGCCTTTGCATAGCTTCCCATCTTCTCTCTGTTTGAAACGTAAGTAATTTAGTAATTGAACGTTAACGCTGCCATTTTCAATGAAAGAAGAATAGAATTCGATGAGTTTAGTTACCTGTAAGCTGGAGGATTTGATGGCCATAAATGAATCCATTCTGATATGGGATTGGCATAATGCTTGATGAAGTCTCGCCAGTAGAAAACTTTATCCGTCCCGTGATTCATACTAGTGCCATATCTTACAGGCTTGTGGACATCAGTTGATGCAAAACACATCTTTTCGTCACTGGGCAAATCAAAGAACTCTTCAGCCGAGTCTAGTGCGTCTTTCATGACCGAGGCAGGAATTCCGTGGTTTACCACCTTCAATAGACAAGGTTCTTTATATTATTTTTGAAAGATAAATGCACTATATATACATCGAAAGTCCTTCTCAACCGTTTCCTTTTTTAAACAAGTTTCAAAAGAATGAAGCAAGTCCACCCCTCGTTACTGTTTTCGGTACTGTGAGAAGTGTAACTTTGACACATGTATAGCCTGGAAAGCTCATGCAAACAAAGCAATAAGTCGTCTTATATACTGATGTACGTATATAAGCAAGTCGTTCTTATAAACCGATACCTGTTAGAAGCCAAGTTGGTTGCAGGCAGCATGAACTTGGTCAATTAGTTGGGACCTGTATGCAGGGTGGTACATCATGGAAAGGTCAATGACAGGGAGACTGGTGGAAATGTGGTCAACAGGTGTCGGGCTTGGTCGTTGGGAAGGAGGAAGAACATACTGTTGAGGTATATTCTGTTGGCGTTTTTCGTCAAGTGCCACAACACTCGTAAATGAAGTATCTCTCTTTGTTTCCATTTTCTCTGTTTTTCTTTTTTCTACAGGTTGGTTAAATTTGATGATTTGAATATTTTGGTATCAATCTTGTGTTTTTATAGGCCGAGAAAATTTTATATGACTTGTTTTATATTCATTAAATTACATGGTTGTATCATGTATGCTATTTTTGTCAACGCCGAACGTGTACTAGGAAATCAGGGGAATTAGGATTCTCATTTTCTTTTATATGGTGTGATGGGGTCTACTTTTTTATATTCAGGATATTTCGCTTTTTTGGCGTTGTTGCATAGGAATGTTATATTTTTGTCTAAACGGTCAACAAAATAAGATATTCCTCATATCATGTTACCTAGATCTCACTTGTCCTACATTTGACCTTATTGTCTTTTGTTGACGCAAGTCTACCTTTGTGTGAATTTAGGCCACACTTTGCATCGTACATAAACGATAAAATATGATTCGTTGATCATTAATTATTGAATTGTTGTCTTAGCATAATTATCTGTGGTGGTGTTTCATAAACTGCAGATATGTGTGAATCGGAATTTCATACAAGTGTCCCTACTTCCCGTTCATTCTTCATTCGTGTTTTGATGTTAAGAAACACATATAAGCGTGACAACAAAGAATTGTAGGAGTTGTACATTATAAGTAATTAAGTAAGCTTTACTTCTTGTATTGTTTGTTCTGCTTTTCTTGTATTGTTTGTTTGTCTTGGCGTCTTGCTAGTTTGTTGAGTTGCCCGTTCTAAAAAAGTAGTAAATTGTACTTCTTTTGTTAGAGCATTCGCAATGGGTTTTTCATATTATGTGAGTGTGTTCTCCGGTTTTTAGGGTATGGTTGGAGTGGTTGTGAGTGGAGGAGAAATAAAAATGTTACCGTTTATGATTAATTTGAAGAAATATTGTTCATTCTTTATAATTTTTTAATATTTTTGAAAATGATTGTGAGAAAAAAGAGGGAAAATATAATAATAAAAGCATAAAAAGTAATTTTAATTAAAATAGAGTGAAAAAAAATATTGAGTTTTATTATAATTTTAGACGACCAACGTACATGATGGGCATTTTACTTCTTTTGTTACGTGATGGGCATTGCCATGTCCATTTAATGGAATTGTTGACTTTAGTTGCAAAGCAAAACCACTTGCATGATTTATTATTATGTCCGGTTAGTCAAGTTGCATAAAATGACAAATTTTGACTTTATTATATTTTGAGAAATTTGATGGAATGCCCAAAAGTATGATAAAATACAAAAAGACACCCTGTTGAAAACCAAATTAATGTGTAAAATGAACATTTAAAGAGACAAATATTTTAATCCTAAAATAAGTTATATTATCATGTACAAATTCTTGTAAAATCCAACCATTGCTTTCAAAGTTTAGTGATCAAAGTCATTGCAAGTACATTTTACATTGTTGAAACCAAGTGTATTTGCTTATGATAAGATCTCTCTAACTCTTAAAGTTAAAGACTAAGCGGGATGGAATGAATGTGACAAGGCGGTACCACAAAAGAACATCCCCTCACCTTCCGGTTCTGAAAAAACAAGTCAAAGCGGGAGGTATATCCTGATTGTCATCCCAATGAAGAGGAAGCGAAGAAATGAGATGATGTAGGGGCAATAAGCGAGAAGGGAGAGAGCAGGAGAGTAGGAGCATCATCCCTCCAATGCAATATTATAGGTTTCAGGTGTGATAGTGGGCCTGCATGATTCATAACTTCCACCTAATTGATTTAAAACGTCATTCATCCAATGTGGTACAGTGGAGGGAGTTTGGGTTTTTCAATAGAGACTCAAGTTCAATTCCCACTTACAACACTTTGTTGGAATTATGGACCGGTTCGGGTAAGTCAATACGGCCAACCGAGTTATGACCCGTGAAAGTTATACCGTGAGGTAACGAACTATTAACCCGCTTAAATTAGTTAACCAGGTTAGACACTTGATAAAAATTACATGGAGCGGGCTTTGGAGTAAGAATTGGACTTGTTGGCCCATTAGGTTTATAACCAATGAAATTAGTTAAACCTAATAGGAGGCTATATAAATATATGATGTTTTAATAACTTGACAACTAATCCTAACAAGTCCATCTCATCATTCCTCCATCCAACAGCCGGCCACCTGCTTCGCCGCCGCCATCACTGCCGGCGCCTGACCAGCCACCGCCTGCCGGTGCCACCGCGCGTCCGCTGCCACCGCCGCCTACAGTCGCTGCCATACACCACCACCGCTGTCGTTGCCGTCGTGCACCGCCATCGTTGGTCGTTGATCTCGTTGTGTCACCTAGCTCGGTTCGTTAGCCTTCGGAGAATTGTCTCAAAGACCTACGGAGAACCTTGCATTTATAGTAGCTTGGTTTTATCATCGTCAATAAAGCTTTTAGATTTATTATATGGTATGCTAAGCAATCTAAGCTACACGTGGTTTAATGATTTAATCATAAGAAGTATTTTGAGAATCACAATAAAAGACCCTATTTGCTTCGTATATTTTTTATTTTTAATTATGTTCATTTTTCAAAATAACATATCTTATTTATTTTTACCATTTGCAAATCTCATGTAATATATGAGTTCAAAAGTTGGCATAGATATATATAAATGTAGAACCATCGCAATTAAATAACCTGACTAAAAAATACATTTCCTATAATGTTAAAGGGTTGGGTTATACCAATATTGTTTCAGTCGGATTCTTGTAAAATTCAGTTCACATATAATTGTTTTTGAAATACTATAGTTTTTGACATTTTGTTTTAACTTGAGTAATAACCATATATTACATTTGCTAAAGAAGTGAAAACAAATATGTTTTGATATATATATAATTACTTAAATCATAGAATTACATCCTTTATTGAATCTATGTTTTTTTTTTCAAATCTTTTATGTTTAGGAAATGGACTAGCATAATAGAGCTAGAGCATATATATAAATAGGCATTTACACATCTTCTTCGTGTCATAAGATAATTTTTTAAGTAGCACGTGTTGTCAAACGAATACGTTTTGATAGAAATAAAATTTCTTAAGTTATTGAAGTACACTCTGCATTGAATGTTGTACTTTGTTTTTCAGATATCTTAAATTTAAGAAAAAGGCTAGCCTGGTAGACTATAGAGCCTATATAGTCATATATACATTCACATGTCGTCTTCGTATCTTTAAGGATAAGATAATTTCTAAAATAGCATATGTGTCACCGAATGAATTCCTCCGAGATTGTAATTGTTTTTAGTGTATGATCCATACTAGATCCAACTATAGCTAATTGTCTTTTGATTTTCTTGATGAATACAAATACCCAAAGTTTATTAAAAGTTAGATATGCTTACAACTCATTAAAAATTTTAAAAGATATAAAACTATATAGTCTTTAAGCATTAACTACTGCCAAATTAGTAAAATTTCAAGTTTTAAAAATCATAATTTTTAAAAGTTAAATTAAATAAGTAATAAACATAGCATATATATTTCAAAATGGCTATAAAATAATTGCAATTAAGTGTCGAACATTCCCATCCTACTCCCTATCCCTAAACTAAAAATTACACTAAAACTCACTATATTTTCTCTCTCCATTTCAATTAAATAATACTTTTTAATACCTTTTTCACTAACTTTTCTCTTTCCCTCACTCACAACCACTTTAAAAAAATATTAAAAAATTATAGAAGATGAACAATAATTTTTTAAATATACAAAAAAATCACTACTTTTTTGTAAAATATAAAAACTCTTCACTCACAATATCCAAAATCACTCTCTAAATTATAAAAATACCCTTCACATAAAATGAAGGGTTGGATGAGAATGCTCTAACATGTATGCCATCAACACTCTGACGGGGTGACCATAGAGATTTTTCGGGAGAAAATTTTCCAAGAAGTGTATTTCAAAAGACAAATGTGTATGACAAATATGTATTTATAGTTAAAAAACGTGCCTAACGTGTATAATATGCATTTTGCCTATTAAGTTACCGACTAAAAGTTATATACATAAGAATTATTTTATTACAAATGTTTTATTAATATGGGTGTTATTTATAGTTTTTGAGTGAATTGTGGTTTTCGTCCGAGTGGTTTGTCTAAATTTGTGGTTTTAGTCCAATAATTTTAAATTTGCGATTTCGTCTATGTGGTTTCATTTCACTTGCAATTAAACCCGAAATCACTAATCTCGTTAAATCTGATCATTAAATCCATCAGCGTGCCTTTCACGTGAGGGGCATTTTTGTCCCCCCCCCCCCAAAAAAAAAAAATACACCCAAACCCCTCACTGGAAGGGCTTGCGAATTAGGACTGGGGTTTTTATGGAAGAAAAAGGACAAAACTACCCCCTCACGTGAGGGGCACACTGATGAGTTTAACAACCAGACTTAACGGGGTTAATGGATTCGGGTTTAACTGCAAGTAAAATGAAACCACATGGATGAAAATCACAAATTTGAAACTCTTAGACTAAAACCGTAAATTTGGATAAACCAAAAATTACAGTTTACTCTAGTTGTTTTATGATGCCAAACAACCCTCGTTATTTTTCGTGTTAAAAATATACCGTGATTTTCTATTTTGAACGTAGACCTAAAAAAACCCTTTTTCCTTGTGATTGTAGCATTCATAAATATAAACCACATGAAACTCAACTCTGTGTCTCTGTATATGTATACGCGTAGAGAATGTATGTATCTAAAATGAGATCATTAAAAGAATGGGTGAGAAAATGAGTAACATAAATACTCTAATTGAGATATTTCCTTTGTTTTAAAAGTCATTTTCTTAACGCAAGTGACCATTTTATTATATGTTTGACGGATTATTACACTGAATAGAAAGTACAAGAGTCCTTAATAAATCCACTGGCTGACTACGGATTGTTGGCTAACTAGGGGACGTCAAGGGCTACCACATGGATAGCTAACAATATCGTGCCGCTTAAAATAAATGGGGCCCAAAGGGGTTTTTTCCTTCTTTGTTAGTGTTAGCGACTAAGAGGGTTAAATAAGGTAGGGTCCAACCCCAATGCATCAATCAAACTTTATATCGTTTCATGGCCTCAATGCCTGGTTTTGTTTTGTTTGTTTGTTTTCTTTTTCTTAAAACATATTATAATGTTGTAACTGGGCATTGACACTTTTATTTTTTGGTTTAGCCCCGGTTTTATAACTCAATACCAACCAAATTCATATTAACTCCCATCCGCATCGTGAAACAGTTATAAAATATATTTCTTGTTATAAGCTATAGGAGTGTCACTAGCAACTGCTATTCTATGGTTTATTTCCCCGTTTATTTTAGTTATCTTTCCTAAACTAACCGAATTCGCGTTGCAATTTCGAAACTTTTATCGGCGTTTCTGAGAATCACTAGCCGGCGATCATCTCAGGTCAGATTAGCCGAATTCGATCTCCGTTTCACCGATTATCATTCAAACCAGGTTCAATGCGAGAATTCAAACCCTAGATTGATAGAATTTATGTTTTTCTATAGCTTTTATGCTTAAAACACATGTCCTTTGGTCTCACGCATGTGCTGAACTGTGCAATTTGTTGTTTGCAATCATAGACCTAATTAATCATTGACAAATTGATCAACACTTAATTTGTAGTTATCGTTATCGGTTTAAGTAATTTGTTGCTTAGATGATTGCAATAATCTTGACAATTGAAGTGATTATTATTATTATTATTATTATTATTATTATTATTATTATGCTATGGTTATGTTAATAAGCTGACAAAAGGAATTATTAATTTTTAGGACAATATTTCAGAAAATGAATTAAGTAAAAAAGGAATTGAAATTCGGATAAATTATGAACGAATTTTGTTTTTTATTGTTGGATTATTGAGCTAATTTTTTGGTATGATAAACTTTGTAATGGCTGAAACATTGCTTTGATTTGATTACACTTGTCATTGTGTAGAATGTAATATTAAGTTGACCAATTGAGTATTGTTCCTATAGGGATTAATATTTGTTACTTTGTTCTGGTTAAAAAAAAAAAAGAAGTTTGATATAATCTTTAGCCATCACCATGTTCCACCAGAATCACATTGTACTTCTGAGTTCTGTCACCAAACCTTTTGGGCTCTTATATTAAATGCCTCAAAAGGATGTCTGTTGGCTTGTTAACATGTATGATTTGTTTATTCATTCCACATGTCGGCTTTCCATTGGTCCAATTGGCAATATCATAAGGATATTTTGAAATTTATAGGTAATAGTTGTACTAAGAAGTAAAGTAGTAAGTAAATTTATAGGTAATGGTTGAGACTTTGTATTGAACATGATCTTTCATGGGATTTTCAGCGTGTCAATGTACTTGTATTCAGTTAGAGATTTAATTGAAATGTAATCAAGAAATTCACCAAAGCTCCCTTCTTTGTAGGCTGCAGGGTGTTGTTCATCGACTAGCTCCTGTGCCGGTCCTACCTTTTTGTATAACTGCATACTATGAAGACTTGCAATTGAAAACCGCTTCCTTTGCATGTTAAGAATCGCTCTATGTGGAATACTCTTGTATCTACCATTGCTTATCACTTCAAATTGATCTCCCAACTGAACTATTAGAGCACCTTTTATGAACGGAACAGGGTGCCACTTTTTGTCATGGTCCATGATTTCCAATCCTTGATGGCTTTGATTGAGTATGGTGAGGGTACCATAATCCATGTGTAGTGGCATCCCTAGTGCAAGCTCCGGTTCAGGGCAAGACGGGTAGCAGTTCACAGCCATCACTTGAGAACTGTCTTTGATATCATCATGTAAGTATTTGGCATTCAGGCCTAGGCTTTCAAAAACCACTTCCATTAGTTTCTTATGTAATGCATTCACCGCATTTGCATAGCTTCCCATCTTCTCTCTGTTTGAAATATAAGCGATTTAGTAATCGAACGTTAACGCTGCCATTTTCAATGAAAGAAGAATAGAATTTGATGAGTTTAGTTACCTGTAAGTTGGAGGATTTGATGGCCATAAATGGATCCATTCTGATATGGGATTTGCATAGTGCTTGATAAAGTCTCTCCAGTAGAACACTATATCCATCCCATGATTCATACTAGTGCCGTATCTTACAGGCTCGTGAACATCAGCTGAAGCAAAACACATCTTCTCATCACTTGGCAAATCAAAGAATGCTTCAGCAGAGTCTAGTGCATCTTGCATGACGGAGGTAGGAACTCCGTGGTTTATCACCTTCAATAGACAAGGTTCTTTATATAATTCAAAGATAAATGCATGCACTCGTGCGCTATATATACGTCGAAAGTCCTTCTCAACTGATTCCTTTTGTAAATAATTTTTTAAAGAATGAAGCAAGCGCCCCGCTTTGGTACCATGAGAAGTAAAAAATTTGACACATTTATAGCCTGGAAAGCTCATGCAAACAAAGCAATAAGTCATCTTATATACTGATGCATGTATATATATTGCTATACAATCGATACCTGAAAGAAGCCATGTTGGTTGCAGGCAGCTTGAACCTGGTCAATTAGTTGGGACCTTTGTGCAGGTTGGTCCATCATGGACAGGTCAATGACAGGGAGGCTGGTAGAAATTTGGTCAATGAGGGTAGTGTTCGGTCGTTGGGAAGGAGGAAGAACATACTGTTGAGGTATGTTTTGTCGGCATGTTTGTTTAACCGCCATGACACTGGTAAATGAAATATCTCCCTTTGCTTCCATTCTCTCAGTTTCTGTTCTTACTAAAGTTGGTTTGATTTGAATATTTGGTAGCAGTCTTGTGTTTTTATAAGCTAAAAAGTGTGCTAGTGTCTATTTTATATTCATTAAAGTGTATGGCTGTATGCTATTTATGTACTAGTACAATAAATGTCAAAAGTAGTTTGTGTGTTAGGAAATCAGGAGGAAAGTAGGATTCTCGTTTTATATTTAGGCTATGTAAACGCCGCCTCTTTCACCTTTCCGGTGTTGGCACACTGGTTTTTAATATTCTAGTCTACTTGGTCCCCGAAAGAAAATATTCCTCAAATCATGTTACTTAGATTACACTTCTCCTAAATCTTTCTGCTGATGCAAGTCTACTTGTGTGGGAGTCAATAGTCTTTTCATATACATATCCTGCAGAATCAATAGTAATAACAATAACATGATTCGTTGATCAGTATATACAAATACACGCGCTTGATGCCAGATTTATGGTCTTCGTTCATGTGTTTGATATCAGTAAACACAAATGCGCGTGTGCGGCGTGTCCTATAAACAAAGAATTGGTGGAGTTGTACATAATAAGTAACTCATTTAATGAAGTTGTTGTGACTATAGTTGCAAGCTTGCAACTTGCAAGCCTATCCATTTGCATTATTTATTATCTATTGTTGGGTCAGCCATGTTCCCTAAAAAGACAGATTTGAACTTTTCATTGAATCTTGGTTCCTACTTAATTCTATTTTTGAGAAACCCCAAAACTATGATAAAGTACAAAAAGATACCCTGCATTCAAAGGGCAAAACCAAACTAAGACGATTGGTAGTGGATGAAGCTCCTTTGTGGGCGTTGTGCGTCATGTGGCGGCCACGTCAGCGTAGGAGCTTTTTGGCTAAAAGGGGTGCAGTGGATGGAGCCCCTTCCAATCATTACCTCTTCATTGTTTTTTTCCTTTTTATTTAAAATAATACAAATAACATTTTATTAAATAAAATAAATAAATTTTACATTAAAATTGAAAAACAACTAGAAATTACTCTTCTTCGTCGTCATCGTCTCCGTCAACAGATTCTCTTCTCAAAACCAGTTGAGGGGGAGAATAAATAGACTGAATATACTTTGAAGCAAGCGTAACTGAACTTGCAACACCTCCCCCTCAGCCTTGTCATCGGCCGTGTGCTCGTTATTTTGCAAATATCGATTGATTATGTCGGACGAGGAGGGAGAATCCATTTTGTTGGTGTTTTGAATAGAAAGTTTGTAGAGAGAGTTTAAAAGTTTGAGGAATTTATAGGAAAATAATTGATTTTTTTTTTAAATTAGCCGTTGTTCAAAGACCATATGGACCAGTGGGGAAATCAAGAGGAAAAACAGGGTGTGATCAGCGCACCCCCTCCAAAGCTCCCATAGCGCCCGGGGGGAGGGGGGGTGTTCCCGGCGCTATGGGGCGCTTTCGAGACCCATGGCGCCCCACTACGTTGGGTCTAAGAGCTTCCAGAATGCTCGTAAGTGGGGGTCGTTTGGAATTTCCAAACACAAAAGATTTCAAACAACCGAAGATTTGGAGCGTGTTCGGATGATGCTTGTCCACAAATCCAAACCTTCAACGGACATGGTAAGGCAGGCTACACACACATGGATACATACTTTATGGTTTTTATAAAATAAATATTAATTAAGATTTGAATTTATTATCATATCTAAAAGGTAAAAAAAATTACCCCATCAGTTACTCAATATTAGACGGTTTATTATATACTATATTAGAGGGATTAGAGTGTAACATTGAGTTACATACATATATCCTTGTAATATATACGATATAATTACAATATACAATCTCCTCTATATAGACCATATTTTTATTAAAGAAAATATCCAATCATCTTTACGCTTTCGATCCTTTTGAGAAAAAATTGTCACAATCCCCCCGAAAAACTGACGTCACATATTTCAGGTTATGAAACCTCTTCCACTAGATGTATCGAAAACACTCCTGTTGTCGAACCGGACAATGCTCCGGTTGCCAAAGATGGTCAAGCAGATGACGAGAAGGATTACCTGCCACATCCATATTGTAATTCATATAAAGACGAGGATGATTCAGACCTGCCAAATGACGATTAGTGTTCAAAGTAATCAACCATTTAGTGTGGTTTATATGTTATATGCTGATTTAAGTGACAATTTATTTTTATTTACGTAGTAATTTAGTTTCTTATTTTTAATTTAATCTTAAATTACATTCTATTATTTAAGAATATATGATATATAAAAAGTTAAATTATTATAAAAGTAGTTTGGTTTATATAAATTTTAGAAGAGTTTGATGATGTGGTGCTTGAAAAATGATGTAGCGTGTAGATGAGTGAGCATCTTTTAAAAAAGTTTGAAACTTGACGTGTTGTTTGTCGAGGTTTGAAGGGCCCTGCATTGTGGATGCTTTAACATGGGACCATTTACGACTTCATGTAGAATTACAGATTATCACGTACTTTATATTCCATTAATAATTATCATAATTAGCTTGTCATAACTCTTGCATGAAATTTTGATAGATTCAAGTTGACAGTCATCGTCTACATCTTGTTACCAACATTATTCAAACGACATTCTTGTACCTAACGGTGTTGAGATTCTTACTTCAAGTTTGATGGTGCTTTGTACGTAGGGTGTGAATTTCTAACACGACACGAGTTTAACATGAAATTTTACGTGTTTGAGTTTGGTATGAACAGTTCGAATCCGCGAACCGGGTCAACCCAAGGGGTTTTGCGGGTTGAACCGTTTATACCCATTTATCTTTTATTTTGTTTTTTCAAAGTATGTTTTATGTAATAAATTAAATAGGTTGGGTTTCTAAAAGTATATAACTAAAAAGGAGATTAAGTGATTAACATAGCATTTTATAATTAAAATTCAATTGTTTTGTTGTAAAAATATGAATTGGAAGTATTAATTTGTGAAAACAATAAAAAGTAATAATTTTATAATCAAACGGGTTGTGTTCAGGTTAACATACGGGTGGTACTTGGGTTAATGGGTCATAATTTCCGGATTCAGGTTTGTGCCAAATTTTCAGATTCATGTCAGTTTATTTTAACATTTTGCTTCAATTTGAATAATAATTAAGAAACCTTCTCTATCCTACATCATGCATTCAGTATTTGAATCATCCATAATGGCCCAGATCGAATTCAACACGAACTAAACTCGGAGAATACTTTGGCACAACTCACCAATTTTATTAATCAAGAAAATAACTCAAAACTTGATCAATTCTCCAATGACCCTTACATGAATTCTTTGGGGTTATATAGAGGCTCGATTACAGTTAGAGTAAAACACAAACTCTTATTTATCTATTAAATAAAATTTCATCTCTATCTAATAAATAAAATATATAATTATCTCTAATTATAATAATTAATTAATTAATGAGAGCGATCCATTAGCTCGAACCGGCCCCACCTTCCCGACCCATATCTCGGTTCGGGAATTAACTCCAACAATCACCCCCTTAATTTCCGAATCGGAATAAGCGGACCTTTATCTTCGAACACGTCTCTTTTGTTCCTTTTGATTTGACCCACGATCTTGACATTCTCGACTTTCACAACCATATTGGTCCTCATCATCTTGGTCTTCACCTCTCGGAACTTCTCTTGATCCATGACTTTGTTCTTTCGGTTCTCCCAAACTCGACCTCTTTATGACCATGTCCCCGACCATTCCCTCGGCCACATGAACTCGCATAACCGACCATTTGGTTGCGATTCTTGTCATCTAATCGAGCGAACAACAGTTTTCCTTGATCATCTTTTGTTCCCGAATCGTTTAACTTTTTCTGAATCGGCGTGGAATTCTTAACATAACCTGGAACTCCCACTGTTAATTTAATCGTGTATAACCGGTTTCTCGTTCGAAACACCTTCATCATAAGTTTACCCCCGTCATCATACAAGAGCAAATAATTCTCCTTCATACGAACATCACACCTGTTCTCCATTGCTTGACCGAGACTTATTATATAATCTTTCAAACTTGGTATAAAATAAACATCAGATAAAACCCAATCATCTCCGGTTTTCGATTTTAATAAAATCTTCCCTTTACCGCATATATCAACACACGACCCGTCCCCGAATTTTACCTTACCCGTTATATTTTTGTTGAGTTCGGAAAAATACGACTGGGTACCTGTCATGTGGTTCGACGCTTCGTTGTCGAGATACCAAGTGCCTTCTTCCACTTTCTCGGCTTCAAGCCTTTTCGGGTTAACTCATTCTTCGTTTAAGTAAACCGTCTCGTGAAGATTTAAATAACCAGCCGGATCACTATCGGCTTGTTCTTTCGTTTCAGCCAGATTTGCTTCCTGGTTTGCTCGTCTTCGTTCCGGACACTAGGACGCGAAGTATCCTATCTCGTCACACTGAAAACATTTAATCTGGGAGCATTCTTTCCGTTCTCTTACCCGTCATTTGGTTTGGTACGATCCTTGTCCTCCGGTTTCCCGGCCTCTTCCACGTTCCCATGAACTCGGCCCACCTCTACCTCGGCTACCGGACTGATCATACGATTTACCTTTGTAACTACCTTCTGATCGATTGAAAAGTAACTGACTTTGAGACTTAGAAGCACGTTCTCGCCCTCATAAACGTTCCTCAAACGCCTTAAGTCTTCCAACAGCATCTTCAAACCTCATACTATCGAGATCAACAGTTTGCTCGATTGAGGCTACCAGGTTGAAGTATTTGTCTGGAACCGCGTCGAGTAACTTCTTCACTAAAGCATCTTGCGCGAATACGTAACCAAGACCCGTTGCCTTTGAAACAATACCAGTTATTTTTCCTGCAAACTGATAAACAGTCTTGTTTTCTGCCATCTTGAGTTTCTCAAATTCACTTTTCAGCGTTAGGAGTCGAGCCTTTTGGACTCGCTCGGCCCCAACATATTGTGCCTTCAAAGCCGCCCATATTTCTCGTGCATTCTTGTATTGAGCAATCTGAAGAAGAATATCACTTTCCACAACTTGAAACAAAAACGACCTTGCTGTTTTATTCTTCTTCGCATCAATAGCCGCACTTTCTTCTGGTTGAACGACTTCCCATAACCCTTGATCGTCCAAAATTGCTTCCACCACAATCGCCCATGTGATGTAATTAGTTCCATTCAGCTTTGGAACCTGTAACGAAATCCCCCCGGTCGCTTTGGGTTGGTTTATCGGCCTTTCTTCTTCACCTGCCATTGACGCCCTTTTTTTCTTCCGTTGGTAAAATTTAATGGTGTCGGACTCCCTTGCTCCAATCCGTTAGAACAAACACAAACTCTTGGAAAAAAACAAAAACTAATCTTATGCAAAAATAATTGCAACAAATATTATATTCTTTTTTCATTCCTTTCTTCGTGACCTGTGCAAAACTTTAATTCAACAATAACTCTGTTGACTTTACTTGCACAAAACAAAAAAACCACACTTCACCACCCAACAACCAATCAAAAGAGAACTACTTTTCTCTTTTAATTGCAACACAATTCTGAAACCAAACCAGAATGTTCTGTCATCTTCTTCCAAGCATAAAACACACACCTTCTGTGTTCTCGTTCTCTTTGTTCAGTAGCAGCGACAGAACCAATTTCTTGTTTAATCGCGAATCAGACAACGTGACGAGAACCCCCGGTGATGATAATGACGTGCAACGACGGCCCCGGTGATGATAATGACGTGCAGCGGCGGCGACTTAAGTTCTTGAACTTTCTGAACACGTTTAACAGTAGGTATACTCGGTCCCTTTGAATCACCCTCCTACTTATCTTGTTCAGTTGAATTTGAAACGAACACTTCCTTCTGTTCGATCAACAGCACTGCACCCCTCGTCTCGCCGCTCGAACACAAACCCTTTTGTTCTTGGTCTGCTCGTCTTATGATCTTCAGGTGACTTGATTCCGGCTCTGATACCAATTAATGGCCCAGATCGAATTGAACACGAACTAAACTCGGAGAATACTTTGGCTCAACTCACCAATTTTATTAATCAAGAAAATAACTCAAAACTTGATCAATTATCCAATGACCCTTACATGAATTCTTTGGGGTTATATAGAGGCTCGATTACAGTCAGAGTAAAACAGAAACTCCTGTTTATCTATTAAATAAAATTTCATCTCTATCTAATAAATAAAATAGATAATTATCTCTAATAATAATAATTAATTAATGAGAGCGATCCATTAGGTCGAACCGGCCCCACCCGACCCATATCTTGGTTCGGGAATTAACTTCAACAATCCACATTATTATTATTATTATTTATCAAATTTAGGAGAGGCCTATGTTTAGAGATTTTACGTGTTTTTGAATGTTTAAATTTATGCACACGTGTCACACAAGACATGGATGACATCATCTCATCTTTCTTCGGGATTGATACTGGGATTCATATATACGATGATACGATTATATAACTTTTGTCCTTTTATTTATTAAAAGATAAATGATTTGCTTAACTCAGCAAATTGTAACGTTATGAAGATACGAGTATACTACAAAGTAGATAAGATTACAAGTGATTTAAAATTTTAGGCTGGCTTCAATGTATTCTTAAATTACTTGTTTTTGTTAGCTTTTATCATTGAAGAATTATACCCTTATATGCCTGAAGCAAGTAAGCCCTTCCGCAAGAGTCTTGCGTTTTGTTCCTTTTTTGCAGATGGTCTACGTCGAAAATTAAGTAAAATAAAATGTTTTATTTAAATGTTGCGTGTAGTATGGTAATGATTAGGTGAAAACTAAAAATGGTAAAAATATTTGCAAGGTTAGAGATGAAATGTAGGTTTTTAAGGATTTATAAGGATATAATGTAACACCTAAGGATGCTTAAGGACACGCAAAGAATTATGGATAGTTTTAGAAAATTTATAAAACTAGAATGCGTTTTAAGTTGTAAGTTAAAACATTGTATTGATAACAATTTGTAACTATGTAAGGCTTTGTGTTTATGATAAGAGTGAAAAATGCAATGTGAAAAGGGGTAATTAATTATGTCACCTAAGAGCTTAGTTAGCATAAGGGCTTTCACCTTTACACTCGAAAAGAGTGTTTTATGGGAGGTGTGAGTGAATAAATTAATAGTTAGATGGAGTGAGTTGGAGATGTGTTATTGGGTAAATACATAATTAATAATTAAAAATAAAATAAGTTCGTCTTTGTTTGTGATTTAGTGGTCGTGAGACTGGCAGCGCTGAATGAGGTATCACCTTGGTTTAAGAAAACGTGCCTAGGTGTGAGATGCACCAAGGCACAAAGTCTATGGGCTTCGACTGACTTAAGGCGCAACATGTACGATAGGCTACACTTGAGGCGCTTTGAAATAAGCCCTGAGGCGCACACCTCTGGTACACTATGATTTTTTGTGCATCAAGATGTTGTCTAGCAAGCTTTTTAGGTTGAGCATGTATGCAATTTATATATTAAATCATATATAAAGCTTTGAATAAATGTGGCTACAAAGTACAAACAAACTAATAGAAATTTTATAAGAATATATATATAATAATTTGCGCCTTGCATACGTTAAGCCCTTCGTTTGCGTCTTGGCTCGGGACCCTATCGCCTCGCCGAGTCGCTGCCAAATCTCATGCTTTTTGAAACCAAAGATATCGCCCATTCACCTTTGTTGTGTGATGGACTTTGTTGATGAAATTGTCCACGTGGGCTTTCACACGTCATCTTTAACGCCCCATAACACACACTCTTAAGGCTGAGGGGTGCGGAGCGCGAGAAAGGGCGCAAGTGGCGAGGCGGTCGCGCCCCGGGGCGCGAGCACCACACCACCGAGGCGCGAGAGGGGCGCGAGCGCGGAAAAAGAGGCAGGCGCGGGTGGGCTAGCGGCTGAGAATGGCGTGAAGGTTTCTTGGTTTGCGTGAATATAGCCGTTTGGGCTCGTTTTTTATTAAAAAAAAAAATTTTTTTCCATACAAATTTCTCTATATATTCACCTATATCCAACACAAACCCACAACAATATAACATACAATCTTTTCTCTCTATTAACCTATATCAAACCCAAACCAACACCAATATCACATACCAATATCACATACCACACCCAAAACCCAAAATCACCCCATCTTCCAAACTTTTTTTTAAAAACATGGCTGGAAATTGGTACCCAAACCTAGAATCAGATTACAGTTACGACGATTTATGGTCGGCACCGGACCAACCGATGTTTTATTCGGGGTCGCAACAACCATCCGGCTTTCAACCATCCAACATACAACCGTCTCCTAACTTTGTAGTTCCGGAGACACAAGAACCAGAAGGTGAAGCTGCGGGACAAAGAAGACGCGTCCACCGGAAAAAACAAATTGCAACGGACGGGTCGGGTTCGGCTTCGACCGGAAGGACGAAACGAAAAATCACTCCGTGGTCATCGGATGAGAAGGAAGCCCTGTGTCGGGCTTGGATAGTCACTTCTGAGGATCGGCGTTGCGGTAATTGTTTTAACGTTTTTAAAAATGATTTTTAATAAAAAAGTTAAATAAAAAAGTTAAATGACATACAAATTTATTTATGAATTTTGCAGCGGACTACCAAAAGAGCAAGGTCTTTTGGACAAAGGTTAGGGAGACGTTCTATTCGCTCGTTGGGAGTACAGAGCGGAACGCCGATATGATTTCGGGTCGGTGGACCGAAATCAGAAAATTTGTCGGCTTGTTTACTAATCTGTTCAACAGGAACGCCGGTCGTATGAGAGCAAGTGGCAGTGACGATTTGGCGGTTTATAATTTCACTGTCGAAGAGTGGAGGCAGGAGTGCCTGCGGAGGTATGGGACGGTGAAGACGTGGGACGATGTAAAGGTGTGGGAGAGGTTGAGAAGGTGTTCTAAGTGGGTTGAGCTGGTGGCGCCGGACGTTGATGCGGAAGTAGGGCCGAAACGGACTAAAACTAGTTCGTCTGGAGCGTACAACACTTCCGCCGGGTCGGATTGCCGGGTTGGATTCGACCTAAACGTTGCGGGGGAGGAAACGTCTTCACCGCCGAGGAGGCGGCCATTGGGAAGGGACGCCAGGGGCAAAAAACCGGCTGAGGGGGAAGCCGTAAACATCAACGATCTTGTTGAATCCCTCAATAAATTCAACAAAACCATGGAGGTGGTCTCTAATGACAAAAAGGAAAAAAAAAGAATGAGAGATTTGGAATTCCTTACAAGAGACTTCAGTAACCTAAATCCGGTCGACCAAATGCTGATGGAAAAACAAAAGGAACGTATCCGGAAGAGGTTGATCGAAGAAGACCAAGCCGAAGAATAAGAATAATGTTTTTTTTTAGTACTTTAATTTTTTTTTTAGATATTAATGTGTTTTTTTAATTAATGTGTGTTTTTTTAAATAATTTATGAGTTTTTTTAATAATACGTTTTTTAAATACATTTATAAAACAATAAAAAAAAAAACCGCTCGCGCCCCCTCTCGCGCCCCTCCACACCATGCCCCGGGGCGCGAGCACCACTACCAACACCCATCTTATCAAGTTTCTCTCTCTGCCACACGTCACAATATTATTGGCTGGCGCCCCCACTCACGCCCCCTCTCGCGCCCCCCACACCCCTCAGCCTAATAATAAATAATGTATAAGTATCGTCATATCAAACGGTACAAATCCTTAAATCATTGTCATCATTAGTTTCAACCAAATAAAATAAGAAATAAATATAAATATTAATTTATAATCACTCCAAATGGGGAAAGGGGCTAACCATGTTGATAGCTATATATAGACAGCAATTTATATCCATATTTTGAGCTTCATATCACTCTTTTAACATGCATGCATTCAAAATCTTTCCTCGTGTAGATATTTTAATTTAAATTTTAATATGTCCTCTACGGTGATATACCGCGTTAAAACCATATGTAGAAAATAATAATTTCATATCTTCCATTAGTAAATCGTACGAAATTCTAATTGGTGATAATCATTAGTAAATCGTACGAAATTCTAATTAGTGATAATCCCACAAAATTCAATGAGTTGCTAATTCTAAAAAAAACAAACAAACAAAAAAATTTCAAAAACCGATAACATATAACTCATATTTAAGATTGATGCGCTATAAAATTGGAGGCCTAAAGTTGTGGGCTCATTCAGCTTACCCACGAGACGGCCTTAGATACAAAATCAACCATACCAACCAATGATCTAACATATTCTTTGCCAATTAGTTTTAAAATTACAGATATCGTGCCAAACTAATTTTCAAGCCTTTTATATTGCAATATTATCAATATTAAAATAATGATTTATACAGTTTTATATATTTTATGTAACTTATTATCCGGCTATAGTTACCTGATACTAGTAGCAGTGGGGAACCAAGAACTTTTTTTACGAGGACGGAAATTTTTTTTAAGAAAGTTGTTTATAGCAAAATATTAATTAAAAGAAAATTGCTTCGTTCAGGTTGGGTGTCACAAATAACAAACAAGTTTTAATTCTCACAATAGAAACATTTAAACAATTAAGCATTCAATTAAGTAATAAATCAAATAATCTAGTCTATCAATATACAATGTAAAAACTAATCTATAGACAATAATCAATTAATAAGGTAATAGTTAGAGAGAAAATTTATTAACTTTTTTTTACCTAAATGGTTAAGGAACTAATTATTGATGATAAATTGGTGAGTTTTTAAATTGCCCTAATTTCATTGCCTGGTTGTTTAATATGGGCTTGAAATATCCAAATTAATTATTTTATTGAGTTCATATTATACAAATTAGTTGTCTTGATTTATCCAAACGGGGCATTTACATATTTTCCTTTCTAAACTTTGAAATTACATATTTTCTCAAACCATGTTAAAAAGCATTGTACATTTTCTTATTAAAAACTTGTATTTTAAGAAAATATGTAATTTCAGAGGTTAGGAAGGGGAAATATGTAAAAATCCTTATCCCGATGAATAACTGTTTGATGGGAGCCGTGTAAAAATTTCTTAGGGGCGATCGGGATTAAATCGTTTGTATATTACCATAAAATCATGGGGTGCGGGTTTCTATTGAATAGGTCCGGGCTATGATCACACCATTTTTTACTAGTGGTAAAAAATTCATGCTTGTAATACCTTGTATTATAAGAAACTTCAACTCCCATCATTTCACAGGAAAGCATGAGTCGTGAGATTTCTTCAAATTTTCTAAATATCGCAATCCAAACAACATAAATAAGTCGGTAAACTCATATTTGAAAAGACGACGTAACTTTTCCTAATTACTTGCAAAATACTACTATATATGTGATGTAAGTACATAACTTGCCTGTTGCCACAAGCTCTTAGGAGACATGTTCAACAGAAACATAATCTCTCATATGTACTCAATACGATTTGACGATCCAAAGGAGGTCAGGCTGATACCGGGCTAACGAAGTAGGTTTGAGTTTAGAGAAATAAAAGGCAGATATGGTTTTGAGTTGGAACCAGTACAGTACTAGTACTTTACCGGTATTTCCCGAATTTTACCTTAGGTACCGGTACCGGGACCGATACCGAACATTTCGGTACCGGTACCAAAAATTTTTGATTTTTGAGATCGGGATTTCGTACCGTGCTAGTAAGGTACCGAGCTCATTCCAGTCTAAACGCATTAGATTTGACATTTACTTATCTAACTTAAAAAAGTTTTAAAAAAATATATATCTTTGTCACACTGGCGGTGTTAACTGTTAAGTGTCCTCAATACTTTTTTTATTTCATCATTTTAGTGTGGTAGGCCCCACTCATCCACATCGGTATATAAATCTCATAGCAACTGGAGGTACTGGATATAGCAAGTATTATATAGATTCTTTTTAATTACACCCAATTTAAAAAGAAAAAGATATTATTTATAATTAATAAACAATTTTATAGTAAAAAGCATAAGCGGGTCATGGGTCACCATATCCAGATAGCTTTTAAACGGGTTATTACATATTATTTATTTATGAAACCCTTTCATTATCAAACCCTAAGTATATTATTAACTTTCTTACAATAAAGAAAATTAAAATCCAAAAAATAAATGTTAAAAAACGAAAAATGTAAAACTACCATTATCTCAAGCATCAGATTGCTTTATTTGTAAATGAAGGTTTCTTATGCATTTGACCCGAATTCACGGGTAAAGGTCTCACCAAACTCAGATAGCTCTTAAACGGGTTATAACATCTCATTATATTAAAAATTAATCTAATCAAATATTTGATATGAAAATCCTATAAATTAGAGATATACTAAAAATTAACATATCTTATTTTATTAAAAAAAAGATATTAGTTATAATTAAAAAATAATTTTATAATAAAAAAAGGGTAATGGGTATCACCAAACCCAGATAACTTTTAAACCGGATTATAACATATCAAGTGAAACCATTTTATTTAAAACCTCAAGTATATTAATTATTAATTTTCTTACAATAAATAAAATTAAAATCTAAATATATATATATATATTAAAAACGAATAATGTAAAACAACCCCCATAATACGGAGGATAAAATCTAGTAATTAATATACTTGGGGTTTGATGATGAAATGGTTTCACAAATAAATGATATGTTATAATCCAGTTTAAAAGATATCTAGGTTTGGTGATACTCATTACCCGTTTATTTTCTTTATTATAAAATTGTTTCTTAATGATAAATAATATCTTTTTTTAAATAAAATAGGATATAAATTTTTAGCATATTTCTATTTTATAGGATTTTCATATCAAATATTTGATGAGATTAATTTTTAATATAATGAGATGTTATAACCCGTTTAAACGCTATCTGGGTTTGATGAGACCTTTACCCTTGAATTTGGGTTAAATATGTGAGAAACCTTCATTTACAAATAAAGTAATATGATGGCTTGAGAAAATGGTTGTTTTACATTTTTCGTTTTTAATATTCATTTTTTGAATTTTAATTTTTTTTTATTGTAAGAAAGTTAATAATATACTTAGGGTTTGATGATGAAAAGTTTCATAAATAAATGATATGTTATTACCCGTTTAAAAGTTATCTGGATTTGGTGACCCATGACCTGCTTATGTTTTTTACTATAAAATTGTTTATTAATTATAAATAATATCTTTTTTTTAAATTGGATATTAAATTTTAGTATACCCCCATTTAATAGGATTTTCTTATCAAATAATTGGTAAGATTAATTTTTAATTCAATGAGATGTTATAACCCGTTTAAGAGTTATCTGGTTTTGGTAAGACTCATTCCCATGAATTTAGGTTAAATCAATGAGAGACCTCAATTTAAAAATTAAGTAATCTGGTGACTTTCATAAAAGAAGGGAGCGACCACATCGCGACACATAGGATTTTAGCGTTTCGTTTATATATATTACAGATAGATGTGGTAATATTATTTATTACGTGGCATATGATACATTAACTTATTAAAAAGAAACTTAATATTTAAGTAACGGTTATTTTTAGCGGCAAATATTTAAATAACAACGTACACCCCTCTTCCCCATTGATGCTTTCTGGCTGCAACACATTCCATGGCGATCACACCATCACCATCGGCCGACAGAATCCCGTCAATCACCTCCACCGTGGCCTTTTATCTCGGGTCAGGAAAAGTTTATCTGTAGTACTAGTTATTATTAGCTTAAGAGAATCATGTGTTTTTATTTGGGAGATAAATAACTCGCAGTTGATGATTATGCGATATTTAGGGAAATTTTGTCGGAAAATGACTGAATTCAGAAAGGAATTGAATGTCTGCATTATATTATCAATAATTCAATGTCATTATGAGTTAATTATAATGCATTATGTTAAGACAGTAGATATGCATTCTTGAAGTTTAAGCACACTACTTTCTCAAGTAGATAAAGAGAAGTCTGAGCTTGGCTTGTTTAACTTACACAGAGCTCGAGCTCGGCTCATTTCGAGCTTTGTTTTCAAAGCTCGAGCTCGGCTCGTGAGTAGATTTTCAAGCTCGAGCTCGGCTCGTTTACTATTTATCCATTATTTTTTTTATATAAGATAATTATATTTTTTATTATAATTTTATGTATAAAATAATATATATTATTTAGTTATTTTTATTTATTTTTTTCTTAACATTATATATATATATTAATTAATAATTATTAAATATATATTTTTTTAAAAACTATATAAATTGCAGGCTCGTTTAGGCTCGCACGCCGGCTCGAGCTCGATAAGTGAAGCTTGGGCTCGGGCTCGTTTATTAAATGAGCTTACTTTTAGGCTCGAAGAAGCTCGGCTCGATCGAGCTTTTTAACGAGCCGATCTCGAGTAGCTCGGCCCATTTGAAACCCTAACGCAGCATGAAGTTGACCAATTGAATATTGTTAAGTTAGATGTTTGTCACTTTGTTTCAGTTTTTTTGTCTTTTTTTAGTAATTTTAAAGATGGTGTGTTGACTTTGATCTGTAGTCCCACAAGAATCAACTGTCAGTAAACATTTTGGGCTCCATTTTGTTTAGTAGTTTAATGGCTTAAATGCCTCAAAAGGATATATCATATATGGTAGAATGCCTGTTGACTTAATGACTTGTAACTTATATGAAATATTTAATTAAATTGCAGGATATTGTGAATTAATCAATAAAACATAAGCTGTCACTAAACTAGTAGTGACATATAATTATAACAAAGCAGTGAATCGAAAGAAATAGTAATAATAGTGTAAATGTGTAATGCAGTTTTGTGTTGAACACATTCTTTATTTTAATTTCCATCTTTCATGGTTTTTTCAGCATGTCAATGTACTTGTATTCGGTTAGCGATTTAGCCGAGATGTAATCAAGAAATTCATCAAAGCTCCCTATTTTGTAGGCAGCAGGGTGTTCTTCATCAACTAGCTCCGGTGCCGGTCCTACCTTTGTGTCCAACTTCATACTATGAAGACTTGCAATTGAAAACCGCTTCCTTTGAGTGTTAAGAATCGCTCTATGTGGGATACTCTTGTATCTACCATTGCTTATCACTTCAAATTGATCTCCCAGCTGAACTATTAGAGCGCCTTCTATGAACGGAAAGAGGTGCCAGTTTTTGTCATGGTCCATGATTTCAAGCCCTTGATGGCTTTGATTCAGAATGGTAAGCGTGCCATAGTCCGTGTGTGGTGGCATCCCTAGTGCAAGCTCGGGTTCAGGGCAAGACGGGTAGCAGTTCACATATAACTTGAGAACCGTCTTTGATATCATCGTGTAAGTATTTTGCGTTGAGGCCTAGGCTTTCTAGAACCACTTCCGTTAACTTTTTTTGTAATATATTCATCGCCATTCCGTAGCTTCCCATCTTTTCTCTGTATGAAATATAAGTAATTTAGTACTCGAACATTCGAACGTTAATGTCGCCATTTTCTATGTAAGAAGAAAAGAATTTGAAAATTTCAATTACTTGTAAGTTGGAGGATTAGATGGCCACAAATGGATCCATTCGGATATGGGATTCGCATAATGCTTGATGAAGTCTCTCCAGTAGAACACTTTATCCGTCCCATGGTTCATACTCGTGCCATACCTTACAGGCTTGTGAACATCAGCCGAAGCAAAACACATCTTCTCATCACTTGGCAAATCTAAGAATTCTTCAGCAGCGTCTAGCGCGTCTTTTATAACCGAGGTAGGAATTCCATGGTTTATTACCTTCAATAGACAAGTTTCTTTATATATTTTCAAAGATGAATTCACTATAAATACATCGAAATCCCTTCTCAATCATTTCCATTTGTAAACAAGTTTTAAAGAATGAAGCAAGTCCACCCCTCGTTACTGTTTTTGGCACCGTGAGAAGTGAAACTTTGACGCATTTATAGCCTGGAAAGCTCATGCAAACGAAGTCAATAAGTCATCGTGTATACCGATGTATGAACGTATGCAACTATGCATATGTTTTGCTATATGCCTATATGCAATATTTATTTTTTAATAACTAATACCTGAAAGAAGCCAAGTTGGCTGCAGGCAGCATGAACTCGTTCAATTACTCGGGACTTGTGTGCAGGGTGGTCCATCATGGCAAGGTCAATGACAGGGAGGCTGGTAAAAGTTTGGTCAACGAAGGTAGTGTTTCGTCGTTGCGAAGGAGGGAGAACATACTGCTGAGGTATGCTTTGTTGGCATGTTTGCGTAACCGTCATGACACTGGTAAATGAAATATCTCCCTTTGCTTCCATTCTCTATGTTTCTCTTCTTACTAAGTTTGGTTTGATTTGAATATTTTGGTAGCAGTCTTGTGTTTTTATAAGCCAAAAAAGTTTTGTAATGACTAGTTTTATATTCATTAAAGTGTAGTATGGCTGTATGTTATTTATGTTCTAAATATCTGTCTAAGCAGATTGTGTACTAGGAAATCAAGGGGAGAGTAGGATTCTCATATTATATCCGGTGTGGTAGGGTCCACGCAAGTATATTTCGGCTATTAAGATATGGCCTCAACACACTTTTCCTGGGATACTTATGTTTTTGTCAATCTGGTCAACAAATCAAAATATTTATCAGCCATGTTACTAAGATCACAAGCCCTCTTTTCTTCTGCTTAAACTTGTGTGAACCTGGCGGTCGGAAACTTGGAATATAGTGGTAGAAGATGGTTAAACATGTAATGCATTTAACCCAATTATCGTTAAGCAAATAGCCATCGGTCAAAGTATTTAGAATACTTGAATGGTAAACATGTATATTATATACGCGAAATATCTGAAACCGTGCATTGAATCTTGCGCATACCTGATATTCGCAAATTTAGGAAAGGTGCTATAGTCTATATATAGAGATTTTCTTGTCCTCTTGATATATTTGAAAGTAAGATCTCACTCTGCAGTCCAATATCCTGCAGAATTAATAATAGACTTTTTGCTGATGCAAGTCTACTTGTGCGCGAACTTTAGACCCCGCTGCGATTTTTTGGTCTTTTTTCGGTTTTATATATAACCTATAGTATCGAGCCATTGAGCGAACCCATTCTTTTTCGATGAGCGAGCCCAGTGTCATTCTAAAAAAAGTATTCGAACTCAGTAATTATGAAAATTTTTAGTTAAAATTTTTTAGTAATGAATATTTTTCTATAAAATATAAAAAACTTTAAAGATTGCTAACAAACGTTATAAATGGGCCAATAATAGCCCATACATAGATTATAAAAAAAGGTCCAAATTATTCATATAATTGTCCAGTAAACACAACCCAATAGCATTCTTAAACATAATACCTAAGTGAAAATTAAATAAAAAAAAAACAAAACAACATCCATCGCCTTAGCGACCGATAAAGTATGTTTCTATCGACCAAACGACCATCGCCCAGTCGCCTTTGCCAGTTCGCCTCAAGGCTTCAATCATCGCCTTACCTGCCGCACTTCAACCAGATGGCAACAACGGTCGGTCGACTAACTCTTTCTTTGATGAGTCTTCAATCTATACAGATTCCAGAACTCACGACGAATATTTCTTTGATTTTGCGTAATATATATAAGATGTGTACATTTGTTATATTGAAAATGAGTTCTTTTTTTTAGTCACGATTGAAGATATTATGAATAGTTTCCAAAGCATGAATATGCTTAGGAAACAATTATAATATTAAATACCTTTTTTATTAAATATGATTGGGCCCGACCCATTGGGGCCCAAAAACTTTGACGCCAAAAAAAAACGATCACCAAAAAATGCCGAGTCCACAGGAAAAAATTTTGATGTCAGACAAGTTTTCCTCCTTTCGGTTCTCTGTTCGTGTATCTGATGTCAATAAATACAAATGACGCATATGCGGTGTGCTTTACAAACAAAGATTTGTAGAGTTGTACATAATAACTTAATAAGTAATTCATTTAAGAGTGTAACTAACCATGAGTAAACTTTACTCCTTTTGTATCATGACTATAGATTAGTTGCAAACCATTTGCATTTTTATTAAGGTAGAGTTTGGTATGAAGTAATGATAGATGAAATGGAATGGATCATTTCAAAGGAATGAAATAAAAACATGTTTGGTTGGAATTTATCAATGGAATGAATCATTACTAAGAAATGAAATTCCTTCCATATATAGCATTTTTCATTTATTAGTAAAATGTGTTTTTTTCATTCATTCCTTAAGGAATGGAATGAAAAATTATCAACAATTATTAATTATTATTATTATTATTATTTTGTTATCGTATAACTATTATTAAATTATAATTATTATTATAGTTTTGTTATTGTATCGTATTATGTTATTATCATTCCATTAAACGACAAAAATATATGTGTGTATAGTTTACTATTTAGTAAAAAAAAATAATAATAAAGTGATTATTCATTTCATTCATACGTGGTAACCAAACAAAATAATTGAATGATAATGATTCATTTCATTTCTTATCTATTACATTCCTTTGTCCATTCCATTCACTCATTCATTTCATTATCTCATACCAAACAGACCCTAAGGTGCTGTTTGTTTTTGCTTAAAAAGTATGCAAGGGGCTTACGTCTGCGAACGCGCAGACATAAGCTTCTGAAGACTGTTTTTTTTTTTAATATTTGAACAATGCTTTTATGATGTTAAAAAATAAGACATTGTTCAAAATATTCACACTTAACATCCTACCACCACACAATGTCCAACACCACCACCACCCACCATCCGCCACCATCACCACCCACCACCACCATCCACCGTCCACCCACCACTACCGTCCACCGACGTTAAATGACTTCTATCTACTGTGATATGTATGATAGGTAACTAATTTTCAATTTATGCGGATGATATCCTGTTTATAAAACAAACAGTGTTATAATTTCAGATTGCATACCTTCAGGCCACATATTCAGTTGCAGACATAAAATCAGATGAAATCAGATTACAAACAGTTTTTGTCTTAAAAAACAAGCAGCACCTACAGAATGATAGTTAATTTGGTTGGCTAGTTGGTAGTCAACTAGGGAGACTTGTAATAAAGTTTATGCAACAAAATGAAACTTCTTTCTATCATTTTTATCTTGGTTTTAAAATGTGCGCATAATGCGTGATGCGCCTGATGCGATTTAAAGAGCACATCACTGCACTTGATGCGATGTGTTTACATGCATTCGTAATGCGCTCTGACACGTACAACATGATTTAGAGGAAAAGTGTGAATTTACAACAAAAATGTGCAGAATATTCAAATGTTTGTTGGAATTATGGTATTTTCTTAAGAGCGTATCGCATACGTGATGTGAGCGCATCGCACGCTGAAGTTTTGGATCAAACGTATGAGAGCGCATTACACGATTCAAAACCAAGATTGTTATTGTTGGAGTGATCTTATCACGGTCTTGTAATTTAGGGTGTTGAGAATCTCATTATAATTTTGAGAGAACTGCGATTTTAGTTCATGTGATTTGTTCAAATTTGTTATTGGAGTCCAAAATTTTAAAATTTGCTATTTTCGTCCCTTGAGTTTTATTTCCGTTGCAATTTTCATCCATGTGGTTTGTTAAAATTTGCTATTTCAGTCGAAAAATTAAAAACTCGCTACTTTCGTCCTTAGTTTCATCACAAATAATTTTCATCCTTGTAGTTTGTTAAAATCTGCTATTTCAATCCAAAACATGGTAACGAGAACAACAGAAATTTCAACGAAAGTGAAACTCTAGAGACGGAATAGCAATTTTAAACTTTAGGACTGAAATAGCAAGTTTAAACAAATCACAATGACGAAAATCGCACTTCTCTCTCACATGTTCATGGTGTTTTGGTATGTTCAACTTGTCGGTTTGTAAAAACCCATTAGTTTTTGGCATTTTGTTTTAACTCATAAATATAATAAAACAATTCGTGTACATGTCATGCTGCTGATGAACTAAAAGCAAATCATGGATTGAATCTTGCATATTATCGTACATATCTATATCAAATTTAGAAAAGGGGCTAGCCTAGTAGAGTCTATATATAGACATTTACCGTGTCTATTTCATATCTTTGAGATAAGATCAGTCTTAAGTAACGCGTGTCGATGGCATGATGACTTTACGTCATACTCGCCTTTTTCCAAACTCCAAGTACTGATTGTGTACTATCCATACCAAATATGATTCAATATGCTCGTCTGATTTTCTTTATGAATAAAAACGACCATCTGATTTAGCCAGAATAAGAGAAAGAAGCTAGTCAGTCAAGTTGATAACTATATATAGACAATTTCAATCCTGACTTTGATACTCATATGATCATATCACTCACCAACACCTAACATGTACTGCATTCAATTTCTTTCATCCCTTTGAATATTTTAATATAAACATTTTTATAATTCTTATTTCAAAAGTTATGAGTTTACAGTGTTATAGTACGTTAAAACCTCTGTAATTGTGTATGCTCGTCTAATATTTTTTATAGGGTAAAAAATCACGTGTTCAACAATCAACAATAATTAGCATGAAGCAAAAGGTTTTTAATAATTTTAATTTATGTGTTAATCAATTTTTAATATCTATTAAAATATATATAATCTTTTGCATTAAAATAAAAGACAAACAAATAACAAGTTGCATATTTCATATCTTTATTAGTAAAAAAATAATGACCTATCATCCTACATGCAATTTTAAAAATTATTTTTTTTATCAAAGTATCAATATTACTCTTAAACGAATTAATTTATAATACTTTATTCGTTTTATTTGACTTATTATAAGTGATAGTGTTATAGATTTATTAATATTGTGCAACCCAAACAATATTTATAAGTCGGTAAACTCATGTTTAGAAAGATGATGTCATAACTTTTTCTAATTGCTTGTGACACTATATATAAGGTAAGTACGAAAATTGTATTAACTCCCCTAAGCTTTTAAGAAACATGTTATACCCAAATATGATTTGATCATCTAAAGGAGGCCAACAAAGAAGGCTAGGTTCAAAGAAATGTAAGGTAGTTCGTGATCTGTCGGGTCGGCTCTGAAGAGCCGCCTTGAAGTTTTGTGTTAACAAGGAGTGATTCATACAAATGAAGGGCGGATGCACTTACAAGATTGTTTCCATCGTTGAATAACGTAGGATGAACTAGAAAGAACGAGGAAGGTCTGGTCGAGGATCTAGAACGCGCCAGAGGCGTCAGGAATGGACGGGGAAAGATGGAGGTGACCTTGCATAGCTAATAGCGCTATCCTTCTGGATTCTCAACAAGTTGGCGTGTGATGAAACACGGGTCCAGAAAGGAAATATGTAATACTTGGCTCAAGGTTTGGTAAGTAAGCCCTATGATGTATTTTCTTATTTTGTTAATCCTCTTGAAATCCCACTAAAACAACTAAGTTGTTTCCTAGAAAACATAAGTTGAAGAAGGTATGATTTCTCATGTTTCTTTTAATCGTCTAACCACTTCATTAATTATTTATTAATACAGTGATAAATTTTTGAGCTTAATTGGACCATATGCAAACTGACTGATATTCAAAATATCATATCCTTTTTATATTTAAATTTTAATTTTTTTAATAGTATAGTAACAGTTTTGTATTATGATAACTATGGAAAGGTTTTCGTCAATTGTAATATATATTTTATTTATTATGTTTAGAAGAAATTTGTTGCTCACATATCTATATGTGATTTATTTAATGTATATATTTTGACCCGGCCCATTTTTGTTGACCCGTTTTAATGCAAAGTTTTGACTTGACCTGTTCTAGGTTAACTGTTTTTTACACCCACTGACTAAAATTTGTGGATACGCTATTAATAACAAGCTAAATAACAAATCACTTGTTTTGAAAAAGAACTTTGCTTTTGATTTTGGCTAGAATGAATTCTAGACACTACAAATTTGATTTTATAGCAATATAGTTTGGAGTAAACTAGCAATTATACCTTCATATTTGTTTACTAAAAGGTGTAACTTGTTAAATATTTGAGCCAGGTTTGTACTTGATTAGGTTTCAGCTTCACTCGTCTGACTTATTAACTTAAAAGTCAAAAATTCGTTTAATCGGTAGATCAAATCCTTGAATTATTCAGGCTGAATATTTTACACATTGTATGTTCGAGCTTAATTCATTTCAAACTACGTCACCTTGAATTCACCTTGAATTGCTAATAATTTTATAAGCTCGAACATGGCCAACACTTGGCATGTTTGTTATTTTATTTATGATTAATATAATTATATATTATGGGTTTGGATTAAATATAAATTAAATTAAATTAACATGCTAACTGTGAGAATCAAGTAGTATAATTACATACACAACATAGTGTAATTATAGTATGGTGTAATTACAACATAATGTAATTACACTACGATGTAATTACATAATTACACTACTTTCATATATAATTAGACTACTTGATTCTTACAGTTAGCATGTTAATTTAATTTCTATGTTAACTTTCCCCTTGTTATTATTTATATACTTTATTATTATATCTATATACGTCATAATATTTATTACGCAGGATTTGTTATATTAAATTATATTTAGATTCTTACATTTTTAGAACTTTTTTTTAGTACTTCAGATTTGAATAATTAGGTAATGGTTAAGACCTTGGATTTTTAAACTTTTAGGTTTAAAACCCGACTCTAGTGGGTTTTTTTCATAGTGATAGGTCTCCTTTTTGATGATATTCTTGTATGAGTCTGACCGAGAGCGTTAAAATCAGTATGGACGATTGACATTCCGTCTCAGAAAGTCTAGTTCAAACTAGTTAGAAAAATATCATTTTTATTATTAAATTATTATTAAGATTGAGTTTGAAAAATACTTATTGGCTTATTGGATTTTTCAAAAAGCCAGAATTTATGGCTTTTGAAAAACTGCTTTTAAACTCTTTTAAAAATATAAAATAAGAAAGTTTGTTGTGATTGCCAAACACATTTTAATTTATTAATTTATTTAAACAAAACCAATAATCATTTTTCAAAGCATAAGTTCCCAACTTAAAGCTTACTTGAGTTACGTCAGCGTTACACCCACCACTATTTGCCGCCATCGTCCACCGTCGATGCTTCCCGCCGATTATCCCGTCCGCCGCCGCCGCCGTCGAATCCTATCCACAGCGGTTGCCATTTATCTCAGGTAAGGTTACAACGAATCATTCAGTATCAGGTTCAATTTCAGATTACAAACCCTAGGTAAACCAATTGCAGTTGATTAGTGGTTTATTATGATTATATATGTTTGAACACGTGTCCTTTAATCTCAAATTTTGTGATGAAATGTGCATTTTGTTGATAGACCTAATTAATTTATATGGATGAAATTGATTAAAATGTGGTAGTTATGGTTATCAGCTTCTGTAATGATCTGCTTAAATCATTGCAATCTATCTAATAACTCACACTTGATGATTATGTTTATGTGTACTCATGCTAGGTGAGGTGAGGTGATGCTTTAGGGAATTGAATGTCTGTCTTATGCTTGTAAAGTTATAATTATGAATTAATTTTTCAGTGATGTTATAATAATGCATTATTATCGGCTGTTCAAACGGCTCGCAGATCATAGCTCGCTCGATAAAAGCTCAAATAAAACTAGCTAAAAAAACTTGATTGAAATGACCTAAGCGCTGAGCTGGCTTATTTTTGTAACCTAGTCGAGCACTCGAGCTCAATCCAAGCTCGGCTCAGGTCATGGCTCCGCTCTTTGGCTCGATCTAGGCTTGTTTAACTTCAAGCTCGAGCTTGAGTTGAGCCGAGCTGCCTCGTTTAATTTCAAGCTCGAGCTCGAGCCCACTCTGGCTTGACTTGTGAACAGCCTTTAGTTAAGACAGTAGATATGCATCCTTGAATTAAGTCACACTGTAGTGTCTGTGTTAGGGATGTAATATCAAGTTAACCAATTGAATATTGTTATGTTAGGGTTATATTTGTCAATTTGTTTCAGTTTTCAGGAAAAATATATATATATATATATATATATATATATGATGTTTTGACTTTGAACTTTAGGGAAATATGTCAGAAAAGGAATTGAATGTCTGTCTTATGCTTATAATTATGAAGTATTATTTTTGTAGTGATATTATAACGCAATATGTTTAGACAGTATATATGCATCCTTGGAAGTCTAAGAACACTACTTTCCGAAGAAGATGGACACCTTAAAATATATTTGTCATTGGTTTGATTAGGTTCAGTGTCTGTGTAGGATGTAATGCCAAGTTGACCAATTGAATATTGTTAAGTTAGGGTTATATCTGTCACTTTGTTTCAGTTTTCAGGAAAAAAAATGATGTTTTGACTTTGATCTCTAGTCCTCACCATGTCCCACCAGAATCAACTTGCAATGTCTGTTGACTGGTCAACCAACTTAGAAAAGGAATTGAATGTCTGTCTAACTGTCTTGTGCTTATTATTATGAATTAATTTTAGACAGTAGTATGCATCCCTGAATTAAGTCCCATTGTAGTGTCTGTGTTAGGGATGTAATATCAAGATGACCAATTGAATGTTGTTATGATTATATTTGTCACTTTGATTCAGTTTTCAGAAAAGAAAAGAAAAGAAAAAAAAGATAATGATGTTTTGACTTTGATCTCAAGTCCCCACCATGTCCCGCAATAATCAACTTGTACTTCTGAGTTCTGTCAACAAACATTCTGTCAACCAACTTAAATGTCTCAAAAGGATATATATCATATATGGGAGAATGTCTGTTGACTTGTAACTTAATTGATATATTTAATGCATTGTACTTTGGAACTTTCTATAGGTCCAACACTCCAACTTTATAGGGACATTTATATGTAATAGTAGTAAATAAATTGTAGGATTTTGTGAATTAATTAATAAAACATAAACTGTCACTAAACTAGTAGTGACATACAATTGTAAAGCAGTAAATCAAAAGAAATAGTAATAGTGTAATGCATCTTTAAGGGTTGAGGGTTTGTGTTGAACACATTTTTTATGAGTAATTGTTATGATGCTTGTTTATTTTATACTTCACTCATGTTCCACATCTTTCATGGTTTTTCAGCATGTCAATGTACTTGTATTCGGTTAGAGATTTAGCCGAGATGTAATCAAGAAATTCACCAAAGCTCCCTTCTTTGTAGGCAGCAGGGTGTTGTTCATCAACTAGCTCCGGTGCTGGTCCTACCTTTGTGTCCAACTTCATACTATGAAGACTTGCAATTGAAAACCGCTTCATTTGCACATTGAGAATTGCCCTATGTGGGATACTCTTGTACCTGCCATTGCTTATCACTTCAAATTGATCTCCCAACTGAACTATTAAGGCACCTCTTATGAACGGAACAGGGTGCCACTTTTTGTCATGGTCCATGATTTCAAGCCCTTGATGGCTTTGATTCAGAATGGTAAGCGTACCATAATCCGTGTGTGGTGGCATCCCTAGTGCAAGCTCTGGTTCAGGGCAAGACGGGTAGCAGTTGACAGCCATCACTTGAGAACCGTCTTTGATATCATCGTATAAGTATTTTGCATTCAGGCCTAGGCTTTCTAGAACCACTTCCATTAACTTCTTCTGTAATATCTTCATCGCCATTCCATAGCTTCCCATCTTTTCTCTGTATGAATTATAAATAATCTTTAGTTAAATGTTGCCATTTTCAGTGAAAGCAGAATAGAACTTGGTGAGTTTAATTACTTGTAAGTTGGAGGATTAGATGGCCATAAATGGATCCATTCTGATATGGGATTAGCATAATGCTTAATGAAGTCTCTCCAAAAGAACACTTTATCTGTCCCATGATTCATACTAGTGCCATATCTTACGGGCTTGTGAACATCAGCTGAAGCAAAACGCATCTTCTCATCACTTGGCAAATCAAAGAATGCTTCTGCAGAGTCTAGTGCATCTTTCATGAGTGAGGTAGGAATTCCATGGTTTATCACCTTCAATAGAGATGGTTTTTTATCCGAGCAAAATATAATATCAAAGATAAATGTATGCATTCATGCACTATAATACGTCGAAAGTCCTTCTCAAACGTTGCCTTTTGTAAATAAGTTTTTAAAGAATGAAACAAGTCCACCCCGCCTTATTACAGTTTTCGGTACCGTGAGAAGTGATATTTTGACACATTTATAGCCTGGAAAGCTCATGCAAACAAAGCCAGTAAGTCATCGTGTATACCGATGTATGTATATATATATATTTTTACATTCAAGCTTTTCTTATATATTGGTACCTGAAAGAAGCCAAGTTTGTTGCAGGCAGCATGAACTTGATCAATTACTTTGGACCTGTGTGCAGGGTGGTCAATCATGGAAAGGTCAATCACAGGGAGTATGGTAGAAATTTGGTCAGCAAGGGCAGTGTTCGGTCGTTGGGAAGGAGGAAGAACATACTGTTGAGGTATGTTTTGTCGGCATGTTTGGGTAACCGCCATGACACTGGTAAATGAAATATCTGCCTTTGCTTCCATTCTCTCTGTTTTTGTTTTCTTACTAAAGGCTGGTTGAGTTTGAATATTTTTGGTACCAAGTGTTGTGTTATATAAGCTAAAAAAATTGATAGTGTCTAGTTTTATATTCATTAAAGTGTATGGCTGTATGCTATTTATGTACTAGTACAATAAATCTTAAGCAGATTGTGTATTAGGAAATCAGGAGGAATGTAGGATTCTCATATTTTATTATTTATAGTTTTGGTGGGGTCCACTTGTTTATATTTAGGCTATTATAATACCGCCTCTTTTCACTTTTCCTGGGATACTTATGTTTTTGGCAATTTTGTCAATAAAACAATATACTTCCCAACCATGTTACTTAGATCACACTCCCCCCATATATTTTTGCTGATGCAAGTGCACTTGTTTTTAACTGGATAATGTTTTAAATCGAATATCTTTCAATTCGGGTCAAAGGTATGTGAAGTAAACACTAAGTTTTCTTTTCACATGCTTTTGTGGGTTGCTTAGTTCCTGCATAAGATATTATGTGATAGTCATCTTCTTGTCAAACCCTTCTGTTTAACCCTTGCAAACCCATCGGTAGGAAACTAGGAACAGTAGACGTTATATAAATGTGTGATGCATTTACCCTGTGAACCCATTTACCGTTAACCAGATAATTATAGGTCGGTATTAGGTTCTTGTGTTTGTACTTGTAGCCTTTGAGGGTTTTACGCTGAAGGATCAGATGCTAGGCTCAGACCACAAACTCGTTACAGCATAAAGCTCAAACTTGTAACTTTTAAACTTTAGTACCCGAAGGTGTTACATGGGTCAAGCCATAGCAATCTATTTGTGTAATTAACTCTCAAAAGTATTATTTGTCTGGAAAATTTCAAAATTCCCAACTGATCCATATTTTAGGCTGGACTTGCCAGTAAATTTTGTTTGCCGAGGAACCGAAAATAATTAAAATGCTCTCATGTGCCAATATAGGGTTTTTTTTTTTAAAAAGAATATTTTTTTACTTGAGGTTCAAGTTCACATTTAGCCTTTATTTTTAGTTTTTTTTATTTGGTCAATATAATAAGAAAATCATCAGACACAGTAAGTTTTTTGAAACTCTTGGCTTTAGATATAGTTTGAGCTTGAATAATAAACAACATAGATTGAATATGTGAGATATCTGAAACTAGAGGTGGACAACAAAACCGGTTCCTGGAACCGGTTCGGTGGAACCGAACCGGAACCGAACCGGTTCCGACCCGTTTTTCGTAGGAACCGGTTCGGTTCCGTTTCAACCCGACGATCCGGGACCGGTTTGACATTTTTGGAGGTGGACCGGGTAGGAACCGGAACCGAACCGGAACCGGTTCTGGAACAGGTTCGACCGGAACCGGTTCGGAACCGGTTCTAGCCGTTGGAGTAGTTCTAGCCGTTGGGAAACGGTTTTATGGCCGTTTTTTGACTGTTGGGGTCAAAAATGGCCGTTTTTTTGGCTCCCCAAACACCCCACTACTAATATAAATAGGTATTTGGTGTAATGGGTTCATCACAACACTCAAAACGCAAACCCGAACGCAAAAAAATACAAAAAAACGCTATTACAACGTTCTGAGTTCTCTAATCTCTTGTTTTCTCTTCTTCTATATTCATATTTGTTGTTATGGCTGCCTCACAATCATCGGTTGGTCAAGGTTCCACCGCCGGACCAAGTTTCGTTCGTATTGTACCTCATAATCGTAATCAAGAGATTTGGTGCAATTGGGATTTGGTTGAATTGAGTGACCATTCATTGAAGGCTCGGTGCAAGTTTTATGGGATTTATTTAAACCCACTTTCGAATTCAAATTTGAAGAAACACATCGAAAGACCGTATTGCAGGGCGTTGAAACAGAACGTCGAGTCGCAACAAACGCAAATGGATAGTGAAGGCGGAATATTTACATACCAAATTGATCGAGTTCAAGATCGTATGGCGAAGTTTGTGATTCAAGAAGCTTTACCGTTTAGCCACTTCGACAACCCTCGCTTAACCGCCATGGTTCGAGATACGCTTCAACCACAATACACTCACGTAAGTCGTCATACTCTTAAACGTTATTGTTTAAAATTGTGGAAAAAGGCCAAAGAGGTACTAATTGCATATTTTGAAAATATAAATACTGTAATAAACTTAACTAGTGATGTTTGGTCGGCTCCACATGGTCTACCCGAATCTTATCTTTGTGTCACCGCTCATTGGGTAGACCCGTCATCGTGGGAAATGATGAAACGCACCATTGCTTTCGAACTCTTTGAGTATCCACATACGGGAGATAATTTGTTTGAAATTTTAGATTATGTTATAAAAACTTATAAACTAGAAAATAAAATATTTTCAATTGCATTTGATAACGCGTCGAATAATACATCGGCGGTCGATAAATTAAAATTAAAATATACGCCGATTTGCAATGGTGTATTTTTTCACTCAAGGTGTGTTGCACATATCATTAATTTAATCGTGCAAGACGGACTTGCTTCGGATGAGGTTACATCGGTTATAAACGATTTTAGAGTAATGCTACATGAAGTTTTTAAGAAAAGTAAAAAAAGACAAATGGATTATAGAAAATTTTGTAAAGATACGGGAAGAAAAGCTTTGGGAGCTAATTGGGATGTACCTCATCGATGGAATTCCACTTGCATAATGTTTCAAAGTGCTTTGAAACAAAGAGAAACTTTACAAATGTTTCATTCTAGTCTTGCCGAGAATGATTTGGCAATCCCCTTTTCAAATGAGAAATGAGAAATTATCAATGACTTATCGACTTTTCTTGAAGTTTTTAAAACATCAACTACGAAACTAACGGGAACGTATTATCCGACAAGTCCCTTGGTTCTTTCGGAGTTATTTTTAATCGTTAACAATCTTAAAGAATTTGAAAATAAAAGTCCAATGTTTTCAAACATCATATTACCAATGAAGTTTAAATTAAAAAAATACTTTCTTGAATTGCCACCGATTTTTACTTGCGCCGCCGCTTTAAACCCAATGTTAAATGTTACGGGGGTTGAATGTGTGATAGACGAAATTTTTTCAGCCTTAGATATGCATGAAGTTGACCCAAACTTTTCAACAAAGGCACAAAATGATTTTAACTTGAATTTTAAATTTATGTATGACTTTTATATAAATAAATATGGGTCAAACATACACATGCCTACGCCGGGGGGGTCTTCATCAAGTTCAAGTGCTACTAGAGTACGAGACCCCATGATTAGCCTTATGAACACCGTTCGCAACGTAACGGCTAAAAAACAAAAGGGTAACACCCCTTCAAGCGAACTAGGAAGGTATAGTGCATATGATTTCTCTACCGGTTTATCCGAAGAGGAATATGGCACTTTTGATGTTTTGGCTTGGTGGAAGGTAAAGGAAACCGAGTTTCCGATTCTTGCCACCATGGCCCGTGATTTACTAACCGCCCAAGCTTCTACGGTAGCTTCGGAATCTGCTTTTTCTCTTAGTGGCAGGGTAATATCGGTGAGAAAAACAAGACTGAATTCGGAGTCGGTGGAGATGTGCATTTGCTTGAAGGATCACTTGGACTCAATCGATCGTGTTCAACACGTAACCACTCTGGAAGACGAAACACCACTTGATGTTCGAGTGCACGACGAACAAGAAGGCGTTTCTACAAATAATTCTGATGAATAAGTCGCCACTCAATAATTACGACGAACAAGAAGGCTTTTCTAGAAATAATATGTCGCAACTTTATATTTATAAGTTTAATGTTTTGTTAGTTTGTTTTTGAATATTTTAAAACATGTAACCTTTTTTTTGAACTTCTTAAAGTAAATAAAATGAATTTTATGTTAATTGTTTTTTTTATTTAACATGTTATACAAATACGAATCGTATAACACCGCTCTTGATTATAATTCAGCATTTGACTTGCGTAAGCCAAAAGACTATAATACATAGCAAACTCAACAAATGTAACACGATACAGATTTAAGTTCACCATTACACGATACACGATACAGACTAATCAATTCAAACACGCTGACACTCATAGCATTAAGTTCAATATGTTGTTTACCATTGCTCTGTGGGTGAACAACAAAAGTAGCATGAGCCTCTTCAGAAATCAGAAGAACACAAATCATCACCTACACAAGCAGCGGAAACGAAAAACGAAAAAAAAAATAATATTTTACACTGTAACCGGTTGGAACCGGTTACAGTGTAAGAACCGGTTTAGGAACTGGTCAGAACCGGTTCCACCGGTTCCGGGTCCGAGGGTTGGGGAACCGGTTCGGTTCCCTAACCGGTTCGACCATGGAACCGGTTTAAACAGTAATGTTGACTAATGGAACCGGTTCTGAATCAGTTCCGGTTCCTTTGACCAACCCGATTTGATCACCTATATCTGAAACTATGCATTGAATCTTGCACATACACAGTATTCAAATCATTCTCAAATTTAGTAGAAGTGCTAGTCTACAAGTGACTATATATATACATTTCCATGTCCTCTTGATATGTTTGATGGTAAGATCTCACTCTTCAATTCAAAATCGAGTAAACGATATAATAAATTAAACGGCGTCGTACAGGTTATAGAAAATAATCATTATTTGTCAAGGTCTATTAACTTACTATATTGTACTATTACCATCTGTGGTAAGTATATAGCAAACAAACCTATACTGTAAAATTGCACATTTTGCATGCTATTGAAAGGACGAGAAGGCGTTTTTATCATGGATTACTCTCAATCGAACGCACTTAACTATATTCTCTCATTCACAGTCAATGCGTCGAAAAATCATGTTGATGAAATTTGTTGTGTGGGCATTTCTTATGGGCTTATGGCGTTGTATCTCCCCTATACACTTAACAAAACAATGTAAGTTTTGTCTTAAGTAGCATATGGCATAAGTAAAGATTATAGAAGATTGAGAAAAGATGTGTATGCATAACTCCACAATTTGTATGTGTAATTATTTTAACAAAATTATGTTTTGTTCACTAATGGCTTATGTAAATCAAACATACAATGTGCGATTGCAGATACGCGTAACACAGGACTAGCTAGTTGTCTAGTACCGTTATCTACTATTGTAGAAATTAAACTGTTTTAATATATACCTTATCTGTCAACTCTATTCTCTAATAAATGGTATCTCGGGTACTACGTGACACCTTTTTAACACACCAAAAGAATTGTTTTCTTGCTATTCTCCCCTCCTTTTTTCCAATTAAATGGTAGATACATATTTTGTATTTCTTTAATTAAACGGCAAGTGATCAGAACTTCCATAAAAAAAAACGTTGTAATTTAAATTTTGTATACAAAGAAAAATATTTACTGATTTATTTCTATTCAAATATTATTTTTTAATATTTAATTATTATTCATATCAATTAGTGTATTTATACATAAGTTCAAGTATTTTTTAACTTGAAATATTGTTTTATAATTCTTAAATCCTAATTACTAATTATATAATTTTATATTTATTTAATTCGTGCAATACATGAGATTCTATCCCAGCTATAAGGTCGGCCCCGGGGAGAGGCGGGGTGGGCAACAGTCTGGTCCTAATGATGTACAGGTGAAATATCGTGTGTTAAATGCGTCATGGCGTGTGTTTTGTGTGTTTATATGGCGGAAAGACGATTATTTTGAGCAGTTTTATGATTACAGGTGAGCGGAGCATATGAGATAGAATGGAAATGAAAATTTTATTGCATGGAATGATAGAGAATTTGAAGACAAAGACGTGTCTGGAAACGGTGCGTAAAACGGAGCTATAACGAAGAAGTTATGGGCAAAACAGTACGGGGGGGGGGGGGGCAGTCACCGTAAAGCAGTGTCTGATGACCATGGGCAACGGTCCCACCGTAGCTTACGGTGGGGAGACTGTAGGCTACAATGGCCTGGACGGAAAAACGCGATTTTTAGGTTTTTGTTGACAATTTTAAGCCCGATTTAACCCTAGGCCGCCTATGCTTCATACCCTAGCATACTTGGACGATTTTGGAGCCGTTTTCCACTCTTCTTACACATCCCAATCATCATAATCATCCATGCCATCATCCATTGAAGAATCAAGAGAGCTAATGAAGACAACTATGCAAGGCTAATCCGCTTGTGACCGTCTCCGGGTGTAGGGTTGAGTTGTTTGTTGGATTGTTGGTATTCTAAACCTAACTTCTGGATTTTGTTTGTGTGCTTGAAAGTGTTTTTGGTTATTGATTTATTTACAGTTTATCAGTTAAACGATTTGTGGTCATCAACAATTAGGATTAAGTTCTTAGTGTCATTGACCTAACTTTCTTTAACCATAGAACTAATAATTCATCAATACCTAAAATTAACAATCAGTTAGATTATTGTTTAGCCGTGTCAATCATTCGGATTGAGTTCTGATAATCAGCATAGTCAAACATTTAGTCTTTTGGTTTATTGATTCAAAGAAAGATTATAATCCAATAGGTTTAGTTTTCTATCCAACTTGCTTCAAAACCTGAAACATAGTGATTGGTTACCTTTTTCTTTATTGTTTACAAATCAACTTAATAGTGTTTTCATTAAACAAACCTTTTAAATAGCTTGACATCGTTTGTCCACCTTAGTAAAATTAATTAAAAATCATCAAACTTAATTAGCACTTTCAACTGATTCCCTGTGGATTCGACACCTTACTTGCTCTAGCTAGTAAAGGTATTTTATAAATGTTTTTTATTGACCTTTCGATATCGATCACCTAATCTCCCATACAGTTTTAAGCCCGTTATAAAATATAAAAAGTAATAGTAAGCCTAAGCCCATGTTATAAGTCTTTACTCAATTTAAGCTCATTCAAAAGTTTAACCCAAATATAAAGGTTTAAACTTAGGTGTCCATATTTTTACTCGTCTAAATTCTTACCGATTCTCGAACCCTACCTACCTAACTATTCATAAAAATATTTACATGCGTTACGTATTGGTCATAAAATGTCTATAATATATATAACCCACTACATGGGTAGCCCCTTTCCTAGAGTTGAAACTCATATTTCCATCATCACATATTCACATGCAAGTTTTAATGCAAGATTAATATATTACATCAACATATACGCATTCAATTTCATTGTTTCCAATCAAATAATCTAGTATAGTTTATCATATACACTTATACAATACAGTATTTAAATAAACACAAATAAAAATAAAATTTTATACCTCACTCGGTTATTACACGTTATTTTGGCACAATTTTTGAAGCATTTTTGTTTACAAATCTATCCTATTTTAGGTTTAGAACTTAGAATTTATAAGACTTGTTATTTACACATTTTAAATAAACAAAATATACAAGACGGCCTAATCACGTACAGTTAAATTATGTTTTGGCATCGAAAACTACAATATAAGCGTCAAACTTGATTCCCCTTCTCGGCATTTGCTAATTTATTTTTGGGTTTTGTGTTGTTACTGTAACGAACCTGAACTTGATTTATTGTCGCTGATGTAACGAACATACAATGACTGAATTCGTGTTGCCGCAACGCGACGGATTTGTTATCTGGTTATATTTAAAACATATGTGAAATTGTGAATATGAGTAAAATTATAACTGTATATCAAGCTACATATCTTTTGGAAACAGACGAAAAATTAACAAGATTAATGGGTCAAACAGTCAAATGAGTGTGCAACCGATGGAGGTTTTGCACCATGGGGATAGGACGCTCATGCTATTAGGGTTGTTCACGAACCGAGCCGAGCCGAACCGAATGTAGGCTTGCTCATATTTGGTTTGGTTTGAAAGCGAGCCCAACTGAGCGGATTGAATTTTAAGAAACAAGAGATATTTTTATGCTTGAACTTGGTTTGGTTTGAAACCGAGAGGATTGGTTTGGCTTGCTTTTGTATAAAGTTTTTAATTTTAAATTTCTAAAAGTAAAAAAAATTATCATTAATTCAAGACTTTCGGCTCCAAAATGTCTAGACTTTCAACCCTAAAATTTCTAAAATTCAAAGTTAACAAGAAAACATATATTAGTAGCTATGGTTCAAAATTGAACTTTAAAGTCAACACAAAAGAGAGAAATTTCAAAAACTTTAAAAAAATACTATATATATATGGGTGGGATCTAGAGAGAACTAGATAACTAATAAAAACTATTTTTAACTTTAAAAAAAATTATTTTGTGATTATTTTTCTTTCCTTCTAATAAGATGATATTGTTCTTCAAAAAAAAAAAAAGCTGTCGATGTAGTGCATATGTGCACTAATGTGTATTGCATATAATACAACACAATTGCATTATACAATACACACTATTGAATATATGCAAATACAAATATTAATAATTGTACTCAAAACAAACTATCGCATATAAATAATACAACACTAATGCACATATGCACTATATTGTTTTTTTGGTATTTTTGTATATAATATAACACTATTGCACTAATACAATAAAAAAAATTGCATATATGCTATTCACATTATTGCACATATCAAAATACACACTAGTGCACATATGCAATAAAAAAAGTCGATGTATTGCATATGTGCACTACAACGAGTTTTGTTTATTATTTTTTTTATATTTTTCGAGTGAATGGTAACAAAATATAAGAATAATGGCGAAAACGGAAATTTAAAATATTTTTTTAATTAAAGTAAAAATATTTCTTTATTAGTTCTTTAGTTCTTTCTTTAAGAAGGAGTTCTCTCTTGATCATCTCCCTATATATATATATATATATAGAGAGAGAGAGAGAGAGAGGATGAGTATCATTACATAACTCTTAGGACGCGTTCGTTTCACGGACTTTTTTTTAAAGGATTTGGAATTGGAATGGAATGGAATGTTTTAGAATCCCTATCATGTGTTTGGTTGGTTAATATGTATTGGAATCTTCGGGGTTTTTTTTTTGAAGATCGAGGGCAACGAAGGAAACGTTTTAGTTTTTTTACATTTTTCATTTTTGATTTATATTTTAAGTTATGATTTTTTTAATAATATTTTTGGAATTTTTTTTGGAGGGGTTTTATTAATAATAAAAACCCCTCCAAAAAAATTCAAAAAAATTAATAAAAAAATTATTACTCAAAATATAAATGAAAAATGTTAAAAAAATAAAACGTTTCCGCCTTTGCCCTCGTTCTTCAAAAAAAAACTGACCCGAAACCCGTTTTGACCCATTTCGACCCGGACCCGTTCTGACCCGAACCTTTTGACCCTAACACGTTCCGACCGAACCAAAACAACCCTTTTTTAGTTGACCCATTCCGACCCTAACCCGTTCCGATCTATGACCCGTTTCGACCCAACCCAACCCATTTGCCACCCCTATTGATTAGGGTCAATATAACAATCCTTTATTTTCCATAACAATCCTTTAAAATAGGTGGGATTTTAAAATCCTATGAAATTTGGATTTGATGGGATTTAGTTTCCATTCCCATTCTTTCATTTAATGAAACGAACATATTAATTTATGGAATTTAAAATCTCATTCCTTAGAATTCCTTCCAGATCGTTGAAACGAACAGGACCTTAAATTATTTAAGAACTTGAAGGAATTCTTAATAACTAACATTTTTTATAAAAAATTTTGTATGTTAATATTATTTGGTTGTAGTTTTATCGCTTTTATATCTATATTTACGATTACAATTATGAAAATTAGTTTTTATACATATCTAAATTTTTTTACATATATGTAAGATTGTATTACATAAATTTTAGACATATGTAAGCTTGTGATTTATATATGTAATCAAAAATTTATGGTTAAACTAGTCTCAAACAATGTTAATATATGAAAAAAAATCAAAAAAATGTTTGGTTGTTATGAGTTTCTAGAAGTTCTTAACTTTTTTGAAATTCTGAAATGATACTAACCATACATAATATATATATATAATTCAGGCAAAAACAAACCGAAGCGAACCGAGCGAGGCTTTGCTCGTGCTTGGTTTGTTTTCAAACCGGACCGAGCCGAACGGCTCATTTCTTAAACGAACAAAAATGAACACAAATATTTGTTCGATTTACAACTTTACGTTCATTTAAAATTAAATTCACGAACACAAAAATTCCCTTTTTTTTCTTGTTAGTTTGTGTTCGTTCAGTTCGTTTACAAGACAACCCACCCTGACTCAAATTCGAAATTTGTATATGTCCAAATCTATTTCACTGAGTTATTAACAATGTTTTCATAACCAGATCGGACACTGAACTGTATCGAACCGGACTGGTCGGGTGACCGAATCCTGGTCCAATCGGTCGGCCGGTCCGGTTTTAAAAACATTGGTTATTAATTGAATACATTATCTGATAGCAAGGAAAGGCTTCAAACCGGCACTTGCTTCTGCTTTTGTATCCACCAAAGTCTTATTCTTCAAATCGGTATGCTTTTAATACAATAATAATATTACTTTTGTATATTAAAAACTTTAGATATGTGGGTTGTTTATTTATATGCTCTTGATTCAACAACAAGAACATATGCCTAATCTTTGAGGGTTAGTTTGTTATAGGAAAATTAGATTTTATTAATATTAATCCCAACATTTTTAGGTTGCCTATAATAATCCCACCTTAGAAATTGCTGCCACCAGCGAATTTCAAACTTATGTTTTAGGGATTTTGATCGGGAGGAGGATACGAGAAACTTATCTCGAAACGGTGCTCCAAACGGCTTATTTTTGTTAGTTTGAAGTTTAAACACCGATTTGTAGCACCGTTTCGAGGTAAGTTTTACATCAATCGACCTGTTCCTCCTTCCGACAAAAGCCCTAAAGTATCACTTTGAAATTCAAATAAAAGCATAACGGAGTTAAGTTTTTTCTTTTTTTTTAACGGGGTTCAATGAAAACAAATAGTGTGAATGGTGGGACCGGCGGCAGCAATTTTCTGAGGAGCGATTAATATCGGTTAACCTCAAAAAGGTGGGATTAATAAAATCCGATTTTTCTATGTTATATAGCTGGTAATTTTATTGTTTTTGCAGTCTATAGTTGCTAGTAGGGCTGTAAACGAACCGAACGAATACGAACAAGGCCTTGTTCATGTTTGTTTATTAAGGAAATAATGTGTTCACGAACGGTTCACGAACAGTTAACGAATGAGATTTTATGTTCGTGTTCGTTCGATAAGGAAATGAACGTGTTCACAAATGGTTCACGAACACAAATGTACACAAACGAAATCGGAAGAGCCTAGAGATTGAGACCAATTATAAATGAATCGATCGAACACGAACAAGGGCATGTTCGTGTTCGTTCATTTAACTTTAAACGAAAATGAACACTTAATCGAACAAATATTTATGTTCATGTTCGTTTATTAAAAAAATGAGCATTCGTGTTTGTTTATGTTCGTTTGTTTAAAATCTAAATGAACATAATTGAGCAAAGATAAAAAACATAAATGAACATATATGAACAAATGTAAATGAACACAAACAAACACAAATGAAAACACTTAAATGAACACAAATTAACAAGTATAAAACATTTAAGCATATGGCTCATCCAGATAATATTAAATTATTTCTAGTAATACATAAGCGAACATAAATAAACAGACATAAACGAGCATTCATGAACATAAACGAACGGTTCACCGAACGTTCGGTTCATTTACAGGCCTAGTTGCTAGTAGGTGTTCATGCTTGGTATATCCTCTAATTGGGATTCATTGAATCATCAAAGCATTTTTAAGAATACACTTTTGAATTTAGTGATTATTTTTATAAACCCAAGGCTTAGGGGATTATTTGTCTTCAAGTTATAATTTTTCTGCAATTTAGCATTAGAAGCTCATAACTTGTATTAACAATGTATAAATATAATATAAGGGTGTGTTAATACATACGCAATTTTATTTAAGTGGTGTTGTTCATATTCAAGTTTATGTTATATTGTAATGAAATCTAGTGTGGATGTCATTTCGGTGGCAACTGTACAAATCCACATAGGTTAACAGTAGGTTCGGTAACGGGTCAAAATGCTAGTTTTTTGATACATGTGCGTCGTTAATATCAAAAAATCAGTTGCCAAACTAAATACAAGTGGAACATTCTTACATTCAACCACATGAAAAACAATTTTTTTAACAGCATTTGGAACCACTCTTAATACCCACATGAGCCATCAACCGTCTATACTGATTTGACGCTTCAGGCCTGATTTTGACACCCTTGAGTTAGGTTTCAAACTGGAGACCTTATCACCTTAAGATCACAAGCCTTAACCTTAACCATCACCCTCGTGCCGTTGGATATGACGTCCCTTTTGCATATGAAAAACAGTTAAATATATTGAATATTATCCTGTACATTTCTTTTCAGGTGAGATCAAAATGGGAAACAAACCCGCCAAGGAAAGAGAGGAAGCGGTAGTGAAAGTTGTACCACCACTGGACCGTGCATACGTGCGTTGGCTTGCTAAAGATCTTGAAAGAGTTCATGGCTATGTTCCCTCAAAGCCGCGTGCAGTAAAGCCACCAGACCATTACATTGAATACATGCGGATGAATGGATGGTTGGATTTGGACCTAAACGATCCTGACCTCGCACATTTATTCGGTTAGTAGCGTGTGTGTCAAGTCATCATTCATAGTGGTAAACGAAAGTCAACCGTGTCTAGTGAAAACTGTGAGCAATATTTTGATGTAAACTCATGACTTGTAGATTTTTTTTTTCTTCGAAAAACATGGTTCAAATGCTGATGCCATACAGAAAAGTTGTATTTACTGTTTTTCTCGCATAACTGCATTAACAACTTTGGAACGATGATCAGGATGCGGTGGTGATAACTCAAGAACGTTCGTGGGTCACCATTTCTAAACGTCTGCACTCCAAATCCTTGCCTCTTGCGTCCGTGCCATGATCGGCGTATGCATTCCGGTTTCTGCAACATATGATCACATGATTAAGCAATTGAACTAAAGAATCAAATGATGAATATCCGAAGATAGACTCCTAAATGGGTTGTGTTGTTGGCGGGTTAAAGCCGACACGAACCCGAAAATCGTGTCACACAAACATGACGTGTATTCACATGTTGACACGAACACAACCCATTTAACCCAAAAACTAGTTTCTTTTGCATATTAAATACTTTAAAATTCTAAATGTACAAATTACTTTTATTTTCTTAAGCATTTATGTTTTGACTATAATTAATTTTAAACTTTTAAATGCGGTACAAGAAAATAACCAAATAGTACAAATTATTATACAGAACTCATTTTAAGAAAAGGAAAAGAAAGAGGGTTAAACGGGTTAACCCACGAACTTGTTAGGTTGACGCGAACATGACCTGACCTGTTTAGATCTTACCTGAAATGGTAGTAGCCAAGACCATGCTTAACACCCCACTTGAATTCACTTGCATACATACTACCATATTCATAGCCATGAACACCACATCTGTGGCTGCGACCACTACACCATTCAACAGCGTAGTAGCCAAGACCATGTTTAACGTGGGACCCACTTAATTTTTTTTACTTTTTTAGGATTCAACACCCAAAAGTGTCGGCTAAGCTTTAGTCGACTTAGCATACGTGACAAGTTTTGATTGGTTCAAAATGAGGTTGTATGCTAAAAAAGCCATACGTCGCAAAAAAAATAAAAATAAGAAATAGCATGTCTATTTTAGTAATCTTTCCCTAATTAACTTGTTAAAATTGTGACGTTATTGAGATTATATCAACAAGACTATTACATATTGCGAGAGCATTGAGTAACAATCTCCTATTTTATCAAGAATTGATGTATATCAACATTGACAATATTGGGCCGGTGATCATTTGGTCTAGCGGCATCAGCTGAGGTGGATAACACCCCAGTTGAGGTGGATAAGACTCCGAGAGTTGAGGTCACAAGTTCGAATCCCACTTTCAGCATGAAACATCTTGCTACCATAGCAGGGATGTCATTAACCTCTCAGGCATAAACAAGTCAGAAGGTTTTACGAGCTGGCAGTTTCCTCCTGAAACAGGTTGGCTTCATCCTTGAGCGTTAGTTCAAACTAACAATGGAAGGTTGGAATCCCGTCTTAGATATTGACACACCTGAGCTATAAAAAAGCATATTGGCATCGCCGTTTAGAAAAAAGCATTGACAATATAGCTAGTCACTCAAGTATCCTTTAGTAATAAACAACCCATAAGACTTGAACCTCAAATCAATCTTAAACAATGTTTTAACTTTTTATGTTTCTCAATCAAGATTCAAAGTGATTAAAACAAATATCATTGAAAACTTTATAATAAATAGAAAAAAATTCACAATAGTACAACTTAGTTGTACCACGAAGGTTTTAAACTGAGATATTGCTCCTAAAACAATTGACTGATTAACAGTCCAATAATATAAAAGATTCATCAAGACCAAGTTTACGTCAGTTTTTAATTTATTACAGAATCATATCTATGGTTGCATATTGGTTGGATCTCCATGGTCTAATACTGAAGAGGTAGGTCCCAGCAGAGCCCAGTTGGACCCGCAAGACTCAACTTAAACAGGGACGTCTGCGCAGAGACCAACTGGATCCGCAGGACCAACCATGCTCAGAGACGTGACGTCCTTACGCGCAGTACGCAAGCTGGTCCCGCAGGAAATGCCTCCCAATGGTGAAGGACTCCGCCTGTCCCCGCAGCCTCGGATACAAGCCATTAGGGAAGGCCACCCGCGCAGCATGGCTACACGCACAAGGCACTTAGCTCTCGATCATTCAGTGTCACCTGAAGGAATGAGCCAAGCCGGGAGCAATCCCGCACAGAGGCGGGAGGGGGAATACTCCCGCCCAAATAAGCCAGTCCGTATACTGAAGGATCTTTTACTGTACCTGACGAGGTATGGGCGAAAGATCTGATCAGAGATACGACAGCTCACTGATACAGTATGGCGAGCAGCATGCTCCTGTACTGTATCACTATTAGCCGCTGCCTACTCACCAACTACTGCCATACCACGTGCGTAGCCGTCAGTTGGTGGAACAGGAATAGTGTACAGCAGGCCTGGTCGCTATCAGCCGCTACCTACCCACCAACTACCAGCAGGGCACGTGCGTAGGCTACTGTTGGTGGAACAGGAACACTGTTGCAGCCGGCCATACCTCTTTGGAAACCTACCTTCGGCTATAAATACCCCAAATGGTATGATCATATCTTATGACATTATCATATTATCATCATATACCTGATATCTGCTCTAGCAATCTCTTAATATACTTTTATATTTAAAGAGCAATCTAGTCTGATTCTCACGCCGGAGGGTGGTCAAAAGGAGGAACCCCCCCCCCCTTCTCAGTGACGAGCTCACGGTGTCTGTTTTGCAGGTTATCAGAAGAACCATCTTCCAAGGGTCTAACCCCTCGTGGGAAACATCTCTCCAACCCCCAGGTTACCAGTAATCTGCCCGGGGTCTGGTTAGTGTTTCTTCATTGGCGCCATCCGTGCATAAAGCTAGAACTTTATTTTTCTCCAGTTTTTTCAAACTTCTACAAAGATGGTTAGAGAAATTCCGGTAACCACAACCCCAGCTACTGGGATGAACACCGGCAACACAGTTTTTACGAACACTACCCCGGCTACCGAAGCCGGGGCAAGTGAAGTAAATTTTACGAACACTACCCCACTTACCAAAGCTGTGCAAGTGCAGTAAATGATCACCTATTGGGATCCACCGATATCCAGTTTGAGAAACGAAGACTCCCCCGCCAGACTCTCGATGAAGTTAAGGCATGGGCGGAGGCACGACAAAAGGAATTCCAGGCTGAGTTGGACGAACGCTTGCGTTCCGTGCAACAGGCCGACGAATTCGAATACTGGGAGGATGACTCGGAGGAATCCGACTCCGACGCGAACCCTCGCCATAGGGCAAAAGGGAAGCGTAAGGAAACGGAATCCCAACCGAAAAGGCATTTTGGACAAGCCTTCAAACCAAAAAGCACAGGTGGAAGTCCAAGGGACTTCTCTAAAACGTTCAGACCAAACGTTGCAAATGCAGGAACGTCCAAATTTGCAAGGGACATTGCTGAAGCAATCGCCCCAAAGAGTGCCAAACAAATGCCTAACATAGGCACATATGACGGTATATCTGATCCAGACGATCATTTGAACAGGTTCATAGCGGGGGCAACCGTCAGTAATTGGACGGAACCCACGTGGTGTTACATGTTCCAAATGACGCTGGTGGGGGCTGCTAGAGCATGGTTCGATCGTCTACCGGTCAACCACATCTACGACTGGGCAGACTTCCAACAGAAGTTCAGCCAACACTTCAGCCAGCAACGGAAGTATACCGAGGAGCAATGGACAATCCTCAAATGCATACGAGAGGAAGATGAATCTCTGCCAAACTTCATCACTCGCTTCAACTCAAAGAAGCTAAGTTTGGGCAATATCAGCGAAGATCTTGTTCGCGCTGCCTTCATCCAGGGCGCACATGACCCAGAGCTCATCCGCACCCTAACGGGTAAAGATGGCATGCCATCCACATGGGATGGCATCATGACAGCAGCAAAACGCTATGCGGAAACGGAGAAGCAGCTGGGTAAAGATCTCCCACAGAGCACAAACCTCTACACCCAGAGGACGAGAGAGGACAACATCCTCACCGCCAGACTAAATAAAAAGCGAAAGCTAGGCATTTGGCAGTCAAGGGTAAACTTTGACACCTCATCCGGCTTGCAACATAGAGTGGGCGGAAGGGATAATGTACAGCCGCACCGAAACTCCAGATGGACGCCACTCACCAAAAGCGTCACTGAGATATTCGCCACTGAAGAGCTCCCGTGGCCAAAACCTCCGATAATCCGACATCGTCACGATGCTGATCGGAGCAAATACTGTGACTTTCACAAGACAAAGGGCCACAACACTGAAGAATGCATAGATGTAAAAGACATGGTCGAAGCATTTGTCAGAAATGGGACGCTCGCGCACCTCGTGGCGCAATAAAGGCTGAGCAGGCGGATGCGTGTAGAACCCCAGCTGGGGAAAACACGAATCAATTCCAGCTTCAAAATCGAGACTACATGCTGCGTAAAGAACGAGATCCCGAACCAGGTGCGTATCGGCTCGATGGCACTCCCATCCCAACAAGGAAGGGAGCTCATTTACACAGTCTGCATGTAAATCAATTCCAATTTGTAAAGAAAAGGCCAAGAGCCACTTCTAATGGAAATGATTCTCTTTAAGAACACCGAAGCTGATGATTTTACATTGATACTTTTCTGAACTAATATGCCGGTTTTCACCGCATAATTACGTCGTCATTGCATGGGAAGGCGGTCCTACCCGCACGAACCCAGCAACGTGACAAACCTTCACGCAGGTCAGTTGAAGGGGAAAAGTTCAGTTATCCCATTAAATGAAAGTGCCGGTCTATCCGCATGAATCATGAAAGGAAAATGAACACTAACCTATCGACAACCGCGCGTCGAACGGTTCAAAACAAAATTCTTAAAAAAGGTAAGAAAAACCTACACGCAGGTCAGATAAGGGTAAAGTTTTGCCATCCTACTAAGTGCAAGTGACGGTTCTACCCGCACAATCACGAAAGAGGAAGCAAAACTTCACACCTATTATCAACCACGTTTAAAGGTTAACTTATCCTCAAAAGGTAAGAAAAACCTACACGCAGGTCAGATAAGGGTAAAGTTTTGCCATCCTACTAAGTGCAAGTGACGGTTCTACCCGCACAATCACGAAAGAGGAAGCAAAACTTCACACCTATTATCAACCACGTTCAAAGGTTAACTTATCCTCAAAAGGTAAGAAAAACCTACACGCAGGTCAGATAAGGGTAAAGTTTTGCCATCCTACTAAGTGCAAGTGACGGTTCTACCCGCACAATCACGAAAGAGGAAGCAAAACTTCACACCTATTATCAACCACGTTCAAAGGTCAACTTATCTTAATGCCTTAGAAATTTCGAAAAGGAAAACCTACACGCAGGTCAGATATAAGTTAAAGTTTAGCCATCCTACCAAGTGCAAGTGACGGTTCCACCCGCACAATCACGAAGGAGGAAGCGAAACTTTAACCCACTATCAACCACGTTCAAAGGTTCTTATTCTAAACACTTGGAAAATTGCTAATTTAAACTAAGTATGCAAGTCATAAGTTTATAAAGCAAGGAACCCAAAGAAGGAAATAACAATCTTATACGCAAAAAGATTAATATTTCAAGAATATATTACAAGAATGGCCGGGAAACTACCCGCCTAAAAGAAAAAAAAAAAAAAAAAAAAAAACTATACAAGTCTTAGCAATGGGAAGGGATCTTCAGGATCAAGCTTCAGGGACGCTTCCACTTGGACCCGCTCCGTCAGAAGAACGGGGTGGTTCGAGGAACGCTTTGAGGACAGCTAACCCATCATCAGCAGCAGCTACTTCGTCCACCTTCTCCACCACTGGATGCGGGAAGGCGGCGTATTGGTTCAATGCTTGGTCATAAATGGCTTCGGTATCCACATTGAACAAAGGGAAGTTGGAAGGCGGGACGCCTTTCTCAACAAACCCTAGACCAAGCAAGAAGCCGGCCTTTTCCCCATCCTCATGAGAAGCGTTGAGGGCTGCGGTCATAGCATCATCATAAGAGGTCTCTGAAAAGACCCGACGCACAACCTACAAAGAAAACACAAGTATTAGAACCTTTTCTTACAAAAGAAAAGCGTGAAGATAAAACTAAACATACCTGAGGCAACGCTTCTCGAAGAAGCCATTGGAGGGCAGCTTGAGCTTCGTTATGGGCGCGTTCGGCTTCGCTCTTGTTAAGGTTGACAAGTAAAACTTCCTTTGCGGCAGCCTCTTCGACGCCCTTAAGCTTCCGCTGGGTCTGGTCAAGCACCCCCCTCTGGTCCAGGATTTCCTGGAGTTTCTTGGCATCTTCCATTGCCAAGGCATCATGAGCGCGTTGGAGAGCCTCTAATTTGCCTTTCAGCTCCTCATTCTCCACACGCAAAGGCTCAGCAACGGCTTCAGCCTTGGCAGCCCTCTCGGTTGCGTTTCGCGCAGTCTCCCTGGCCAGCCGAAGCTGTTCATTCACAGCTTGGGCAGCCTTGGAGCGGGCCTCGAGTCGCGCCTGAACTTCAACCTCGAGAGCCTTGAAGGCCTTCTCCTTGTCGGCGGCAGCTGCCGCCAGCTGTTGGTTCTCCTCCCGAAGAGCACGCGCCTCAGATATGTCCTTGGCGCGAGCTGCTTTCAACTTGTCGTTTTCACGACAAAGCAGCTCGACGCGCGGCTGCATCCGGGCCTGGAGAACCCGAAGCTCATTAGTTAGCCTACCCTCCTGGTAGCTAACCATGGCTTCCCCCAACGCACCCGGAGTAGCAGCGTGGCGAGCCCAGTCCACGCACTCCACAGGTGTGCGAAGGGTTGTTCCTCGGCGTATGTTCCATCGCGGAACATACACTTCATTGGAATCCGACACTGCAAAAGAAAACAAAGGCAGTAAGGAAAAGATGATAAAAAACAAGGGGAAAAGAAAGGAACCCTACGCACCTGTAGGGTCAATGACAGGCCGATAGCCGCCAAACCCATCACCTGAACCTAAAGGAAATCCATCCAACAGGTCAGGCAGACGGGAAGGTGGCAAAGATCGGCGGGAAGCCCTGCGCGTACCTGATGGTCCGGCCATCGGTGCCGGTGGCACGGGCATGGTGGCAGCCGCCGAGGTCGCCGTTGTGGTCGCCGCCGCGGTCGCCGCCTCGTAGGCAGCAGCAGTAACCGCCGGCTCTGTGAAGGATGCTGTAAAAATCGCACTCACAGCCGGCGGTGACGTCATCTCAACTGGAACAGTCTGCTCAGAGGGAGCAACTGAACCAGTGGTAGCAGGCGCAGGCACCTGGGTCGACGCCTCAGGTAGGCTGACCAAGCCTACCGTCATTGGCGGAAGGGTACTCCTCTGCGCTTCACCCCGGAATGCGTCAACATCCACGCCTGCACAAAGAAGAAAGTGTTAGATAAATTTATGAAGTAATAAATCTGCAAAGACATTATGATTGTACTTACGGGTTTTCTTGACCCTGAACGTACGGACGGGCGGGGAGGAACCCGATGGAGCCGGCCTTTTGGTACCGGTCACCGTCGTCTTCGTTGGTTCTCCGGAGGTAACGGCCGTAGCCTCCGGAGCAGTGGTCTCCTCACCATCGGGGTTCCCCGCCACCTCTTCACTATCTGACTCCGAGTCAGATAGAACCACCGGACCAGCCGTGGAGGCCTTCTCCTTCTCCTTCCCTTTCCCGCCGGCAGCAGCTTTCTTCTTCCGCACCAGTGGAGAAGCATCTGAGGATTCCTCAGAAGAAGACAGGTCAAGAATTCCAACAGCGGGTACAGCATTAAGGGGTTGAGGAAAGAATATCGCCTTACCTGGCCGCCGGTGGCTCAGGATCTCGTGGCCCAGCGGATAGACCTCCACAAAACGATCCGCCGTTTGCTCCAGGATGGGCAACTCGCCCTCGTCCAGAGCACGAGTACCCATCCGCGCGGGACCGTCGGTTTCCCGCGGGAACAGAAGCGACTCCAAATTATTTCCCTCTGAAAGAAAAGAAACAGTTAGAAGACAAACTTGTATCAAAAAGAAAGACAAGACATACCATAGGGAATAGAGTTCAAACCGTATTCGAGAAGGATGGGAACCTGAGACGCATCCTTCCACACCCGGCTCATCCCTAACATGACCATCCCGGACTCCGCAAACCGGTAAACCGGAGATTGGATCCGGGATATCTTCGAAAACCATTCCGCCTCCTGGTAGTTGGGGGCGTGAAGGCTCGGTATCGCTTGGCCATTCTTAAACTTCATGGCAAGGGGGATGGCGCGGGCAGAAATGTAGAAGAATTCCTGCTTCCACGCGCGAAGACTGCGCTCGGTGTCGCAAATCTTCAGACCCTTAATACGGGTCGTCAAGGTGTACCACCCCTGGATGCACCTCCAGGTATAGAAGGTCATCAGGCGGTCCACATGGGGCTCGATGCCCAAAATCCGGCACACCCACTCAAAATGGCGAATCTTGACGATCGCCATGGGGTGCAGCTCGGTCAAATGAACACCGTGCCTCTCAAGGACACGGTAAACAAATTTAGTCAATGGAAATCTAAGATTCCCATAGACAAAAAATGCAGCATAAACCCCGATCTTGCCTCTGGGGGCATCGTACACGGTCTGGTGGGATTCAGGAAACTCAGGCTCGAGATGATCGAGCATGAACTTCCTGACAACATACCGGTACTGATCGCCGGGCAGAGCACACTGGCACTCGCCAGCAGTACCCCTGTCATCGGCTATAGCTTCAGCATCACGAGAAGACATCTTGCAGAGAAAGAAGAGAACGATTTCGAGAGAATGCTCGATTGAATAAAGGAGTATTCGCCGGAAATCGCCTTAAGGATGAAGAGAAGAGTGAAAAGTGTGAATTGCAAATAACCCTCTCCCCCTTTATATAGTAATCGCAATTAATGCGGTGAATTTAATGCGGAGGAGAGAGAAATTGAATGTGCAATGAAACTATGACACGTGGCAAAAAGCAGGCTGGCAACAGCTGTTGAAAGGACGTGTGCCAGAGATTTCGCGGCCACGCACCCGAAAAATCGCGCCCACGCGCCTGAAAAAGCGACTGGAATGACCATGTTCTGTCACGTCACCATAACTTCCTGCACGTCCTGACAGTCAGAAGAAACCGTCGCACGACGTTTCAGAGGTTTGGACTTATCTTTTCACCAACTCTTCGAATTTCAAAATTCAAAATTCGAAAATATTAAAAAGTAAGCGGGAAAATACCCCTTACCCCTTGGCAAGCAAGTAACCGTAAGACGGATGCGGGTACAGTGTAAAGGCAAAACCCTTCACATACCTAGCACCCGCAGGGAATTGAAGCCAAATAAACCTTGGCAAACAAATAACCGTAAGACGGCTGCGGGTACAGTGTTAAGGCAAAACCCTTCACATACCTAACACCCGCAGGGAATTGAAGCCAAGAAAACCTTGGTGAACAAGTAACCGTAAGACGGATGCGGGTACAGTGTAAAGGCAAAACCCTTCACATACCTAGCACCCGCAGGGAATTGAAGCCAAGTACCTCGGCAACCAAGTAACTATAAGACGGGTGCGGGTACAGTGTAAAGGCAAAACCCTTCACATACCTAGCACCCGCAGGGAATTGACGCCAGGAATACCTTGGAAGTAAAGTAACCGTAAGACGAGCACAGGTACAGTGTTAAAGCAAAACCCTTCACATACCTAGCGCTCCGCTGGGAATTGAAACCAAGAAGGATCTTCTGGGCAATGCTTGCGGAAACGGAAATAACATCCCCGCATAGCGGGAACGTCGAGAACTACGTTGTTTGAAGCTCCAAGATGGAATTGGTGGTCTTAACATAATTGATCACTATGTTCAAAACTACCAAAACCTCATGGAAAATACATACAACTGGGACTCAATGCTCCTGACTTGCGAGGAGGTTACAGACCTACCCGCATCATACCCAAAGACCAAGCAGGAAACTCGGGCATTTCTGCAAGTGACAAGGACTTCCGCGGAAAGAATCCCCATGGAAAACCTTACAAAACCCTTTTCAAAACCCTTTGCTCAAGTCCAAAAGTTCACCTCACTTTATTAAACACTCATGAGAAGAACATTGGACTGGGGGGACTTGAAGAGGTAGGTCCCAGCAGAGCCCAGTTGGACCCGCAAGACTCAACTTAAACAGGGACGTCTGCGCAGAGACCAACTGGATCCGCAGGACCAACCATGCTCAGAGACGTGACGTCCTTACGCGCAGTACGCAAGCTGGTCCCGCAGGAAATGCCTCCCAATGGTGAAGGACTCCGCCTGTCCCCGCAGCCTCGGATACAAGCCATTAGGGAAGGCCACCCGCGCAGCATGGCTACACGCACAAGGCACTTAGCTCTCGATCATTCAGTGTCACCTGAAGGAATGAGCCAAGCCGGGAGCAATCCCGCACAGAGGCGGGAGGGGGAATACTCCCGCCCAAATAAGCCAGTCCGTATACTGAAGGATCTTTTACTGTACCTGACGAGGTATGGGCGAAAGATCTGATCAGAGATACGACAGCTCACTGATACAGTATGGCGAGCAGCATGCTCCTGTACTGTATCACTATTAGCCGCTGCCTACTCACCAACTACTGCCATACCACGTGCGTAGCCGTCAGTTGGTGGAACAGGAATAGTGTACAGCAGGCCTGGTCGCTATCAGCCGCTACCTACCCACCAACTACCAGCAGGGCACGTGCGTAGGCTACTGTTGGTGGAACAGGAACACTGTTGCAGCCGGCCATACCTCTTTGGAAACCTACCTTCGGCTATAAATACCCCAAATGGTATGATCATATCTTATGACATTATCATATTATCATCATATACCTGATATCTGCTCTAGCAATCTCTTAATATACTTTTATATTTAAAGAGCAATCTAGTCTGATTCTCACGCCGGAGGGTGGTCACAAGGAGGAACCCCCCCCCCCTTCTCAGTGACGAGCTCACGGTGTCTGTTTTGCAGGTTATCAGAAGAACCATCTTCCAAGGGTCTAACCCCTCGTGGGAAACATCTCTCCAACCCCCAGGTTACCAGTAATCTGCCCGGGGTCTGGTTAGTGTTTCTTCAAATACAAAGATATATAATCCTGTGGGGTCTTGTTTCGGTTCTTCCATGTACTGATCACAATAAATGCGTTCAAGTTCAACATAAGTTCTTCAAATCAGCGATATTGTAGATGACTTATTAGTTGCAGGAGACGGCTTGGTTGTCTTAGATTCCCCAAGCTTTCATCCCAAACCTGAAATTAAGGTTTGTAAGTTACAACCCGCAATGATTTGAAGAACCCTAACATTAAAGTGAAGGATGATACTGGACTTAAGAGGTGCAACCGAGCCGAGCTGCTCGCAAGCTACTCAAGATCGGCTCGTTAAAAAGCTCGATCGAGCAGAACTTCATCGAGCCTGATCCCGAGCTCGAGCCTAAAAGCAAGCTCGTTTAATAAACGAGCCCGAGCATCACTTAACGAGCTCGAGCCGGCTCGCGAGCCTAAACGAGCCTGTCATTTATATAATTTTTTAAAATATATATTTAATAATTATTAATTAATATATGTAATGTTATAAAAAATAAGTAAAAATAACTAAATAATATATATTATTTTATACATAAAATTATAATAGCAAAAAAAATATATAAAAATACTTATAATTATATAAAAAAATAATTAATAAATAGTAAACGAGCCGAGCCCGAGCCGAGCTCGAGCTTTGAAAATAGAGCTCGAAACGAGCCGAGCTCGAGCTCTGCATAAGTTAAACGAGCCGAGCTCGAGCCTAGTCGAGCTCGGCTCGTTTGCACCCCTAATATTTATTACTGGTACTCGGGTTATCAATTTCACTATCCACATCCTTGTTATCAATATAAGCGTATCAAGCCACCAAAACATAACCTGAAGATTTGCATGTCTATCATCTACACACTATAGCTTACCCATAGATAATAAACGTGCAAGAGTTAATTTCCATACCCACAACTAGTGATCCTTCAGCTCTCCAGGCGCATGTGTATTAAATTCAAATTATTTCTTTTTTTAAATTAATGGACAATTATGCATCTGCTACTTTGTACAACCTTCCAAAATACCACCTATTGAAGCATCTCATTATAAGTATTCTTATTATCAAGATTACTTGAAGATTTACATATTCACGTATCTGCCTCTTTTAGATTTTTGGTACTAATAAGATTCTATTTTCGAATTTTTGCATATCCAATTGAAGCATCTGATCCAGTGGCTAAAGCGGTCGCTATAGCGCGCTATGTGGCGATGCTGTAGGCCCCGCTATATGCTGTTTAGCGACCACAAAGCGTGAAAATAGCGAGCTTTCAGTTTTCTTAAATATTAATAGTGTTTTTTTTCCACCAATTAGCACCTCAATTCCAGATTTGGTGTTTATTTTATCAAGTGTGAACTCAATCACAGGTACGGTGTTTCCTTTTATCGCTAAATATGAAATAACGAATCGTTTATCGCTAAGTAGCATATAAGTAGCTTGTTGTTATTGACAACTATGTGAAGAATACTATAACGGCTTCTCAATATGATGTTGGATCCTCACTATCCAGAAAACAAAACAATACTGAATAAAAGTACATTTTATTTTTTGCAAAATCCCAATAATAAAAGTATGGTTACTTGCAAATATTGCCCAAAAGTTACCAAATGAAGGAATTTTAGAGCAAAACAGCATTAGATCGGAGGTAACAGACATGTAAAAGCTTGTCCTACGTGTTCACAAGAAGTGAAAGATGAATTAAAGGCGTGCCTAAAAACAAAAAAATCCAAGAAGACAAATGATGGCTTATGAGGACGAGGTAAGTGAGATTCCTAATGTTCAAATCTACTGACTCCAAGCCTCTTGTTTTGAATATTAGAAAATCTTAATTACCTTATCCCCATTTTAACTCGAAAATTGAGGATCCGACATCACCTTGAGAAGCCATTATACTATTCTTCAAATAAAGTGAACAAAAGGCACTAGATGAGACGTTCCAATCGGATATGCAAAAGTTCTAATATATAATAATTACTAATTAGTACCAAAAAAATCTAAAACAAACAGATACCTTGATATGCAGACCTTCAAGTAATTTAGATGAGAAGAATTATTCGAATAAGATGCTTCAATCGATGGTATTGTGGAAGGTTATATAGAGTAGCAGATGCATAATTGTGCATTATATAAAAAAAGAAAGAATTAATTTGAGTTTAATACGCACGTTCCTCAAGAATTTAACGATTGCCTAGTACGTTGGTATGGATATGGAAATCAATTCTTGCATTTCTATCATCTATACTCTGTGCATAAATGATAGACATGCAAATCTCCGGGTTATGTTTTAGTGGCTTTATATTGCGTAGACAAAAGGCATGCTTATAATTCATTCGTATTTCTGGTTTATTAATAAAAGAGTCAAACTTGTTTTGTTCAACATTGGTGTTCTTGTGTTTAATCAGAGGGGTCTGTGCCAACGAACAAGTTTACGCATATAATTTTGAACCAAGAAAAAAGGCAGATCAAATAACATTTCAGCATTAACTCGTTATCAACTTGGCTTGTTAGCAACTCACATGTTGTGAGGAAAAGAAAGATGACAACTAACCCCTCGTCATGGTTTATGCAGCTTGAAACCAAATACTCTTGGAACGAAGCTCTGCGTCGCTTTTTGAGGCTTTAAGTGGCCATAAGTCATCAAGAATAAGTGAGGAAAGGTGGTTCCAAAATAAGCACCATCAATATCTAAGGGAAAGTGAAGGAATAAATAATCTTAAATAATCATATTTATAGTTACCTTATATATTACATTGATATAGCAATATCATCCGTTTCTGTTAGTACGTCTCATTCAGATTGCATTTACGAAGGCAAGACACTTCAAATAAATAAAAAGGGAAAAGAAAGTAGGTCAAATGCATTCAACTTTTCAATTAAAATATACTGTTAATTGGTTATATTGATGAGAGAATCTTTTTGTAATCATATTTAAGAGATTACTTATTTCAAAACAGTTTAAAAAATGGTCAAAAAGTTGTTAATGTTAATGGGCCACCCGACCTGACCCATCCACTTAAAGCAACCCAAATTGACTTGTTACCCAACATGGCCCATATAAAAATACCCATTTGTATCCACATTTATTCAATTTTAAATCACAATTACAAACATTAGGTGTTGAGTAAGGATACTGCCTTGGTACTTTGTTCTCGGGTAGTAGATATCTTCACATTTGGGACAGTATATTTTCACAGTGCTGGAACACGGTATGTCTGATTGGCCAACAGGAAGACACGGTTGACACAGCAATACACTCGAGGACACCTTCCAAAATCATAGTCTTTATACTTTTCGAACTACAAAAATTCCAAAAAATAAGATATCTTATGACATGTAACAAGAGTTAAGAAAAAAATACAAAACAGGGAATATAACTATCACCATTGCGGACATGCCCTTGCTGGTTAAGATGTATCTAGCGTGAATCATGCCATATAACATCTCTGCTGCTGATTCAACCAGTTCATTTTGCTCTTCAGTGAACGCATCTGCTCATATACACAAAAACACAATACATTCAAATACCTATAAAAAAACGTATTATAAGTATGAGAATGAAACTATTATACAGTAACTAGATTATCGAATTAATAAGACGTGTAAGCATAACCATAAAACGTATTATAAGTGTGAGAATGAAACTATTATATAGTAACTAGATTATTGAATTAATAAGACGTGTAAGCATAACCATTTGTCGTTGCAATAGATATCTTATAGAGTGGAATCTAAACTAGTATGCATATTACCTAACTTAGCACAAATTTAGATATTATCAGATCAATCATAATTTTGAAACATAAGTGTATGTAGTCATGAAGCGGTTCAAAAGTTCATGTATAGTGTCATTATATCTACACATGTACAGCAAATGACGCGATACTTTAATGTTTGGTTACACTAAAATCTTCACACGCAAATGATCATGAGTCATGACTTAAAAAATACTCAATTTATTTTAGTTCAAATTTTGTAAATCGTTATTGTTTACACATATGAATTCATATACATAATCTGATTCTGCTTTTACTTTATAACGATTTTGTCCATTAATAATATTTCCTCCTTAACATTTTCTTAACAAAAGTAAATCCAATTTGCTGTCATTCAAATTCGTATATGTCCAAATCTATTTCAATAAACAGCCCTTCAATAACTACAGATCATGGCCATAGTATAACATGTGTTACTTGTGATCTACTTAATTCTTCTCAAGTTCATCATTTAAGTCAGTACTACCAAATCAATAAATACTGAAACTAGTTTCAAATTAGATGTCACAAAGACCAATAATACAGCTTACCATGAGACGATTCGACATCAAGAATCAAATCAAGCACATAGTCAAAATAAGGAACTTGGCTGCTCAATCCACATAAATTAAAATCATCCTGAATGTAATCATCATCAACTTCACAGAAGAAATTGTTTCCTCTCAAATTGCAAAACCATGAAATCCATGATGTATCATCCCCATCCGAACCACTAACATCAGACTCCTCACTATCTGTTTCAGATTCCACTGTAACCAGAAAGCAAAACAGAATCACATCAAGCATTAACAGAGTCAATATTCGTTTAATTTCATTTCAATCTACTAAGTGCAACGATATGAAATTAGGTTATGAAAATACTGAAATCACACATACTAATTTAAGCTACCAGACCGAACATTAACACACAATCAATACTAGTTCAAGTTCATTTCGATCTACTGAACGCAATAATATGAAATTAGGTCATGAAACACCTGAAATCACATATACTAGTTTAGGCTAACATTTCCACACAATCAATACTCGTTTAAGTTCATATAAAATAAAGTTATGAAATATCTGAAACCACAGTTACTAATTTAGGCTAACAAAGTGAACATCAACACATAGTCAATAGTCGTTTAATTTCATTTCAATCTACTGAGCGCAACAATATGAATTTAGGTCATGAAACTTCTGAAATCACATATAATAACTTAAGCTAACAAACTGAACTCGTTTAATTTCATTTCAGTTTACTGAATAGTGAATACAAGTATACAATGATATCAAATTAGGTCATCAAATATCTGAAATCACACATACTAATTTAAGCTAACAAATTGAACACTAACACACAGTCTATACTGGTTCAATTTTATTTCAATCTACTGAATCAACATATCAAATTAGGTCGTAAAATACCTGAAATCACATATACTAATTTGGGCTAACAAATTGAGCATTAACACACAGTCAATACTCGTTAATTTCATATAAAAGATGTTATGAAATACCTGAAATCACACATACTAATTTAGGCTAACAAACTCAGCATTAACACACAGTCTAGTTCAATCTCATTTCAATCTACTGAACGTAACGACATCAAATTAGGTCATGAAATATCTGAAGCACACAGTCAATGCTAGTTTAATTCCATTTCAATCTACTGAATGCAACGATGCAAATTAGGTTATAAAACTTCTGAAATAACACACTATTTTAGGCCAGCAAACTGAACACTAACACAAAGTCAACATTCAATTTGATTTCAATCAACACGACACAAAATAAGAATCATATACTAATTCAAGCTAAAAATGAACATTAACACACAGTCAATACTCGTTTAATTTCATTTCAATCTACCGAGCGCAACGATATCAAATTAGGTCATAATAAAATATCTGAAATCTCACATACTAATTTAGGCTAACAAACTAAGCATTAATACACAGTCAATACTCATTCAATTATCAAATTAGGTCACTAAACTATCACAAACACTAATTCAATACAACGAATAGCCGAACGAACCGTCGGAGCTGTTGTTTTTAGTAGTGGTGATAGTAGACGTTGAGATGTTGTCACGGCGGTGATCCTGAGACTTGTGGTGGCAGCGGCGGCGGAAGTTGACGGCATGTATAGCCTCTCTTTGTCCTTGTTTAAAAACCTAGGCGCTGATGTCGTCTTCTCTAAATGCTTATCCAGAACTTCGTTGATTCGTTTCCGATCTAACGAGCCACCGCCTCCAACCATCGCCGATGACGTCACCGACGGCGAGCCTCAAGGGAGGATGTACATATAGTAATAATAATAAATAATAATAGATCGGATTTGAATATGTTTGTGACCTAATTAATTAATTAATTAATTAAAGAGGATTTGAATGGTATTGTTGAAGAGAGGAAAACGGTGGTTAATCGGGTGGAGAAAGACGATGATAAACGTTAGGGGTTTTTTTCTTTTTTGTCTCGTTTTTTATATGATTATTATTATTATTATTATTATTATTATTGTAGTCTCTTAAATCTTAATGGCCATTAAGGTGCTTTGTTTTTATATGAGATAAAATAACTACGGTTTGCGGATCACAATTGCAGATATATGTAGAAGAAGAGGTGGACCAAACATGTGCAGTCTGCAAGAAGAAGACCGTTTATTTTTTAACGTCGGTAAACTAATAAAATAAACTAGTAGTGGTGTAGAAACTGTGTTAGTGAGGTGGTGGTGGTGTTAATGGTGATAGTGGTGGCGGACGGTGGGTGGTGGTGAATGGTGGTGGTAGGTGGTTGACATTAGTGGTGGTGGCGAACGGTGGGTGGTAGATGGTGGTGGTGGGTGGTGGACGATATCTGCGCGTGTGGTAGGTGGGGTGGACGGTGGCGAGGTGGGTGGTGGATGGTGGTGCTGGTGGTGGACAATGGGTGCTGGTAGGGTGTGGTGTTTTAAACTTTTACCCTTTGTAGACTTTAAAATATCTTAGAAGTAAATGGGCCAGGTTTGCACCAAGAAGAGCAAGCACAGACATTTTTTAATGAAACGTCTTCGAGAAAACAAATAGTCTGCAGATGGCAATATCTGCGCGTGGTTTGCACGGCACAGACAAAAGAGTTTGCGCAGACCTTTTTCAGAAAAATAAACAACACCTAAGAAACTACTTTTTAATTGTTCATAGTCTCTTAATTGTCAAAAGGTAACCTTAAGTCTAAATTGTTAAGAGGTAGTCTCTTAACCATTACTTTTTGATTCATTTATATTTGAATGAGTCAGATTTGAATAAGACTCTGTCCCATTCAGCAACACATATGAGTCTGACCAATTCATACCTAATATTAAGTTTTTAACTATTCAGATGTTTTCTGTCTGAAACCAAACAGGCTGAAGTCTAAATGAACCAGATGTTTTCATCTAAATGGTTCCATTCAGATGTAAACAAACTGCACTAAGATAAAGAGGTTACCAAATAGCCCTAACTTAATAGGGAGAGTTGTGGGCGGTGTTTCAAGGCATTTTGGGTGTAAAAAATGCTTCAAACTCTTAGTACAAAATGCTAGATGAGGACGAAGGTGGGGGCCAAGCCATGCAACCAGCAATGGGAAGGAAGGTGGTGAGTGGTGACATTTTGGACAATTTTCACTACAGGTGGTCTAACTATATATATGTAAATCCCGACCCAACGTATTCTACTTAATTGCTTTTTGACGTATAAAAATTTTGACGAAGCTCGATTTGAAGATTTAGTGACCCGATTTTAACCAAATTTGCATTAGTGATTTAATTTAAATAACTTATAAAACTTGATTACTATTATATGGCGTTTTCATCTTTTATGAACTTAATAAAGCATTTATCTCTTAATATTAAAATAACATTTTTGAAATATGAAAATAGTGCTTATGATTAGGTTTCAAATTTTTGAAATTAGCCTTATGGATCAGGCATAGGTGATAGACTTAAGCCGAGGTTTGAGATTTTTATAATCTATGGGGTTTTAAATCTGACTTAAGAGGTTTTTTTACATTAGTAGAGTTTCCTTTTTGATGGCATTCATGGGTAAGTTCACTCGAGTATTGGGAGTTCGAAACACTGATAAGAAAAAAAGGTTTCAAAAGCTCTATTAAACAAATTGGTTTCGTTAATTCGGTTAACTGAACTGTCTGAACCATCTAAAAGTAGTTTGTGTCATCCACTTTGACAATTTAGGCCGGCATATACTGTATACCATATATTCAATTGAGATCGTGAATTAGGTAATGAAAATAGAATGAGGTGAGTTTGGTAGTCAAACAAAGTTACTAAGGCCTCGATCTTAAATCACTAGATCATGAGTGTTTATTTTAGTGTCATTTAACTTGTTTAATGTAAAAAAATGAGAGAAGTGGGAAAACCTTGATGGTTAATAATTGCCCCTCATTTAACTTTGAAAAACTAACGGAGTTAACAATTTATACGTAATTGACAAGAAGTGAGAAATATCATTAATCCTGTTGAAAAAAAAAATCATCACATCTTTTGTTTTTCATCATCATCATCATAATAATAATAATAATTTTTTCATCATCATCATCATCATCATATCTTCCCACGTAAACTATCAAGCACTTCTGATGTAACAAGTGATAAATAAAGTACAACTAGTAGAAAAAGAGTTTGACATACATTTATCACATCGATTTTCTTCCACAATGTATCAAATACGGGTTTTACAACCCTATAACATGATGATTATATGAAGTTTAAGCGCCTATGTGAGGTTGTGAGGTCCTAATGCCGTATTAGCTAAATACAAAATCATTTTTATTTTGTTTTGACTTGGTGTTTAGCAAGTTTGAAGTTATGATTATGATGTTTCTTTTATTTGGTTTCGGTATCAGTGTATCACTAGGTGAAAAACCTATTTTGATTTAAGGTGGCGGCATAAGCTAATGGTGAAGGGGAGCATTGTATCACGTCACGCCTAGAAACAAGATGATTTTCTCAAGTTTTAGAAGTTTTCGAAACAACACGGAAGCATCCAAGGCTCCCATTTAAGTGTCCGGAACAACACACACTTCTCTAGATTAATTTAGAATCTTCAACACACTTTTGACTAAGCTTGAAGAAAAGCGTTGGATAGAGGTTGAAAAACACAACACAAATATGGCCAAAGACTTGCAAGTTGCAGGTACAAGATGCCATAACCATTTGATAGCCTAGAATGATCAAAAACCAATCAACTATGAAGGTTCAAGACATCCAAGGAGCCATGCATGGATTGTCTAGAACACTAGCTAGAGATATTTGTATCTATAGATAGAAAACTCTAGAGCTAGTAACCAAGGTAACCAATAAACATTCTATAAAGGTAAAAGCGGATCCACGTCTTGTTCGCCCTTGTTCTAGCTTTTCGACACTCTCAAAGAGAGAACTACTCGATAAAGTCAAGCACCGCCTATTTACACCGGGCTCATTTGCTCCATTTGTAATCCATATTAATTAGATAAACGTCTCATATTCTCAATCCTTCTCTCCTCTACATCAGCTAATTAATTAGATAAACGCCTTATATTCTCAATCCTTCTCTCCTCTACATCAGCTAGAGACAACTAAAAAAATTGCTAAATACAAATGTTTTCTCTCCATGACCCCAATTAGACGTCTCTTCTTCATATCATGTTCGTGTGCTCCCTCTTTCCTCCACATCAATTAGAAATAGCTAAAAGGTGATATAATGATTATGTTAAAACTGGAAATCGATTATGCTAAATTACAATACTTAAATAACCATTATTATGGTTATCGGATTTGGGTTATAAACAATTCTATCATTAGGTTTGAATTAACATAAACTCTATTCGGTTTTAAACAGTTTCGATTCAGCTCGCTCTAGATCTAACGTATAAAAACGAATATGTAACACCCTAAATAAATAAACTATGAATCAATTACAGTAAATTGGACAACAAATGACAGCTAACATTGTTGGGAGAATTATTGATTCTAGCATAATTTGGTTCCCAAAAACAAGAACAAAAATAATTGGTGATCAATCACAATTTCCAAAACCAAATCTTTAATTGAACAATGAAGGCATAGGCACCACAATCCTATCTCAAAAGCCTCCATGTTCTCTTTCTTAATATTATAATCATGATCATCATACCATGCATACCACACCCCTAGTTTTTTTACATACACCATTCATTTTCCACTTAATTAATTTCACACACACATTTTTAAGGAAATTAATTAATTATGTTTATTTAAATTTTAAGCCACAACAAGAGTTTCAGATTGTAAAGTTGAAGATTTCTTGATTTCTGATGATGTTGATTTCTTGGAGAGCCTTCTACATCTCCTCTCTATTGCCTCATCAATTCCAATTTGCTCTTGTCTGCATTCTTGGCTACAAAATGGAGTGTTCCCTCTGTACCACATTAAAAGAGATCTCAATCACATGGTACACTATATAATGCACATAGTACAACTTTTATAATTAAAATATGTTTTGCCCTTTTCAAGAATCATAAAATTTTAAAACAAAAAATCTACAATTTTTATAAATATGTTTTGCCCTTTTCAAGAATCATAAAAATTTTAAAACAAAAACCGACATTATTTTTATTTGTCATAACAAAAGTTTTTTTATAATGGCTAAATTTTTTTCCACTTTTCACTTCGTATCTCTAGATACCATAACTAATAGTACCCACAGCTATTTAACAGATATCTTAAGTGATACCAGATATCACAACTAATACAATAGATATCGTGATACTAGAACTCATAACTATTAAACCTCATAACTATTTAACAGACAAAAGTAACATTTTAAAAGAATTGAAGAATAATAAAAAGCTAGCATTTTTTTCATTTATTTATTTTTGAGCCTACATGTGACGGGATTTCAACCGTTCTAACTTGGCTCATAGACAACCAATTAAAATTGCCCAGAAGGAGGGACCAAGGCTTGAACCAACTACCTCTCCAAGTTTCTAAAAGAAGCTGCTTGACTACCACTAAGCCCGAAGGTCCGTGGTATAAAAAGAACATCAGAAAATAAAAAAATAAAAAAATAGCATTTTTAAGTGTTCTTTTTATTTCATTGGGTAATAAACTCGTTAAAGTCGTTCAAAAAAAAATAAACTTGTTAAAAATGCAGATCTTGCTACAAAGTACAAAAAATATGCATACAGCATATAGTACAACCAATGTGCATCTAGACATCTAGTTATGTTCTGTCTCCTTAATAAATTAATTAAAGAATCATTAAAGTTTCTATACTGTGTTCAAATCTTCATTAGGCAACAACTTATAAGTTCATAATGATACAACTACTAAAGCACAAGGTACAACCTTGTAATGCACAAATATATAAAAAAAAGTGGCATTGAAATATTGAATCATACCTATACATAAAGATGTCACTGTTATGACCCAACAACTTAGAGCAAAGATGACAAGCTTCAAGAAAATGTGGTTCTTCATGTCCGGCGTAAGATAGTGAGGCAGACCTCATTGTATTAAGAAGTAGAGTAAAAACCTTGTGAATTAGAGATGGTTGCTACTATGAGCCTAGTGGGTAGGCTAAGATGAACGAGGAGCAAAGTGTTTTGTGGGTTGATGAGAAAGTGGGATTGAATATTTATTATGGAGAAAGAAAGTGTTGGTTAATAATTGCGGTGAGGTGTAGAATACGAAATAGTGTTGGTCCCAAGTGCAAATTATTGACACGTGTGCTGACTAAGTGACACCCGTATTAAGGTGGAACGTAGTGTGCAGGTTATATATTTTGTTTAACGGATAATGAATATTTCAAATTAGTTACCGGCTAAATTCACTATATCAGAATAAACTTGTTTTTTATTTAGGAAAACCCTTATTTAAGGTGAACGTCTGTAAACAGTCGCCCAAAGGCATGATAGTGCGGTAAGGTAAAACTCGTTCAATATATGAATCCAACTAGTAAAATGTCACATTTTCGCCTAGTCTCCCAACCAATGTTGTAGAGACCGGACAGGACCAGCCATCGGACCGGTCCAACTGGGATGCGGTCCACTGATCGGTCCGGTTGTGTAGTTCACTCGGATCTCATAGAACCGACCGGTCTGATCGGACCGGTTGAACCAGTTTACTATGAATTTTTTTTTTTAAATCCTTTTTCAGCCTACCCCTCGTTTTTTGACCGAAGTTGTTTGGCCAGTCCGACCGGTTGAACCGGTGAACTATTTGCCCGTCCAATTAGCTGTCCGATTCGGTTATGAAAACATTGTTCCTAACATTACATGGTGCTGCGCATAACTAAATGATTAGGGCAGAAATCGAAGATGGGTCACATAGAACACCAAGTCTTTTCTTTACGTTCCACCACCAGCTCATTGGCAATCATCGAAAACGAAAATTACAAAAATAGTGGGGGCGTGAACGAGCCGAGCTGAGTCCGAGCATAACAAGGCTCGAGCTCTGCTCATCTTGACTTTTGAGAGCTTGAATTCAGGTTGTTTCTGTTGGGTTTCTATGGATATTTTATACTTAGTTAACCATTTAACTAGTCACAATTAAGGCGGAAGCGTGATATAAACAAACTAAACATATGTATCCATGTGTTTATATATGTATATATTACAAGTTTATAGGAAATGTGTACATGAACAACCTAATTTATTCATGTTATAAGATTACCAATAATCTATTTATTAGAAACCCGAAGCAAGGATCAAATGATACGGAAAAACTAAACTATCAAAGCTATAAACACTTACATTCTTAACCTTTTAAGAGTGTAGTTGATGTTGAAGAAGATGATGATGTTGATGCTAGACTTTCAAAGGGAAAATCCTCAAACGGAAGATACCCCGAGCCTCCAACACACACCGAACTTTGTTAGGGAGCTTGAACACGAATAATCGAGACCCGAGCCTCCTTTTTGATCTTGGCCGTAAGCAAGAACAAAGAAAGAAAGAAAGACTTGTGGTTGTCTAACTTGAAAAGTCACATGTGTTGCTTGTTAGAATATATATATATTCACACTCAACACATAATCAAATCTTTCATACATGGTGTTAGGTTTTTAAATTTTAGTCAAGTAAAATTTACTCAACATCCACCATATCCATGACAAGATTTTGACCAAAACTTTGGGGTGTGGGGCCCACCCAAAACCGGCCCCAAAAATATATATATATTTATTATTATTTTTTTTATTTATTTTATACTTTATAAAATATATAAACACCCCATCTTTTATAAACCATTTTATAAAAGTACACATAGTTAAATAATCATTCCAATAATAATTATTTGAATAAATAAATTAACCAATTAATTTATTTAACACTTTCAAGTAAGTATTCAGAAACCCGATTTTCTGAATGTATCGTGTTCTGTATTTGTCTCATAGATCTTATCTTAACAAATACATAATTGGTATGTGTCTAACTCGTTATTGGGTATGACCCGACTTGGATCAAACACAACTAGCCACATTAACCTAATTATGTGTCTCGGGCATACGGTATTCCAACAATCTCCCACTTGCACGTGACTCATAAGAAGTTAATGCTAATGGTGAATACCGCCTAACAACAGGTCACCACCCTTAGTGTGTTTGACTAAGTGCCATTCAATAACATCATCCCCTTCAAGTCCATACTTGATATGATATAGGTAAGTCTTATCATTACATCCCTTTGTTACTAGATGTCCTGTCAAATCGAAGAGACACAGAGTGATCATTCTCTCAATGATTTAACTTAACAGGCCTTAGACATCTAAACTCTCAACACATAAGAGGAACAAATCCCATCTTGACTGCATACATCCTCGTTGACATCTCATATGATATCTGAGCTCTTTATTACACGTCATCATGTTACCGAAATAACAAAGAAGAGAGTCAAGTTATCAGACTTGATGAAAAACCAGATCCAATATGCATCTCAGGTCAAAAGACACAATGATACTCGCCTTTACTCAAGGATTACTTATGATCAGTTGCACTAACTCTATGCAGTGATCCTTGAGAGCGGATCATGTCCAATATTTGTATCCCACAAATATCTATGAACCTTGGTGGCAAACTTATGCCCTATATTCATCACATGAATATCAACCAATCCGGGTTCATAATAGTCTTACCTTCATACTTGTTCCCATAAGCATGATCGACTACGGACGTTTAGAACAACATAAGTCATTCATGGATTAAACATGCAAATATAGAACATAACTCATTGAAAAATTAAAACATAATTAATTATCATGAGATACCCATTACATTTGTTCTTATACAAACACTAAACACAGATTAAATCCACTCACTAGAATACCGAAGTCCTAATGCACAAACATGACCCTCATGCTTTGGCCTATCGAGGAGCTTCGTGAGTGGGTCCGCAATATTTTGATCGGTATGAACTTTATGAATACATATCTTTCTCTTTTCAACTTCATCCCTTATGTAGTTGAATCTGCGCTCAATGTGCCTCGTTTTCTGATGAGCACGAGGCTCCTTGATCTGTGCAATAGCACCCTCATTGTCACAGAATATCTCTAGGGGCTCCTGAATGGTAGAGATAATCCCTAGATCCATGATGAACTTTTTCATCCATGCAGCCTCTTGGGCTGCCATTGAAGCGGCGATGTACTCAGATTCTGTAGTGGATAACGCGACAACATCCTGCTTCGAACTCTTCTAAGAGACAGCGCCTCCATTCAAAATGAAGACATATCCCGACTGTGACCGAGAATCATCTCGGTCAGTTTGGAAACTCGCATCCACGTAACCCTTTACGACGAGTTCCTCCTCACCAGACCCATATATTAAAAACATATCCTTAGTCCTTCTAAGGTATTTTAATATATTCTTGACAGCCATCCAATGACTGTCACCTGGGTTGTGCTGGTATCTACTCGTTATGCTTAAAGCATACGAGACGTCCGGTCTGGTGCACATCATTGCATACATAATAGATCCTATTGCCGAAGCATAAGGAACATGCTTCATCCTATCCTGCTCTTCCTTAGAGCTAGGACTTTGGGATGAGCTTAACACGGTTCCTCTAGGAATAGGTACCAAACCTTTCTTAGAGTTTTCCATCCTGAACCTTTTCAGGATTTTATCAATGTACGCACTTTGATTGAGTCCGATCAATTTCCTTTGTCTATCCCTATAGACCTTTATTCCCAAGATATATGTCGCTTCTCCAAGATCCTTAATTGAGAAACGACTACTTAACCACGCTTTAACGTTTTCCATACTTGGTATATCATTTCCAAATAAAAGTATATCATCGACATACAAAATAAGGAACATGACTATACTCCCACTAGCCCATTTATACACACACGCCTCATCACCGTTTTGGACGAAACCAAACGCTTTGATTTCTTCATTAAAACGATGATTCCACATCCGTGATGCTTGTTTCAACCCGTAGATTGATTTCCTTAACTTACATACTTTGTCAGGATTAGATGGATCGACAAAACCTTCAGGCTGAACCATATGGACATCTTCCTCAAGATATCCATTAAGAAAAGCGGTCTTGACATCCATCTGCCATATCTCATAATCAAAATGAGCTGCAATGGCAAATAATATCCTGATCGACTTAAGCATCGCGACCGGCGAGAAGGTTTCATCATAATCAATCCCTTGAGTTTGCGTGAAACCTTTTGCTACAAGTCGTGCTTTGTAAGTATCTAAATTTCCATGCATATCGGTCTTCTTCTTGAAGACCCACTTACATCCAACCATTTTGGAGTTAAGTGGACGATCAACCAATTCCCAAACTTGGTTATCGTGCATGGATTGCATCTCGGCGCTCATGGCTTCAAGCCACTTGTCACAATCAGGTTGTGACATTGCATCTTTGTAGGAGATCGGTTCATCCGAATTGACCAAGTAGCAATCATCCACGAGAAATCCATATTTATTGGGAGGTCGACTAATCCTACTAGATCTGCGAGCAACGTGTGTATGATCAATCATTTGATCACCTTCAACATCCTCGTGTTGAAAACTAGTATCGACCAACTGTGTATCATCCAGTGATTCTTGAACCTCTTCAAGTTCCACTCTCTTTTCACTAGGTCCTTCCATAAGGAACTTAGTTTCTAAGAAGTATCCTTTGCGTGAAACAAACACTTTTTGTTCACTAGGATCATAGAATATATATCCTATATCATCCTTTGGGTATCCTATGAAGATAGACCTGATGGATCGAGCCTCAAGCTTATTTGGGGTGTCACGTTTAACATAAACTATGCATCCCCATACCCTTAAATATGAAAAGGATGGAACATTTCCATGCCACACTTCATAGGGTATTCGATCCACCTTTTTGGTCGGGGCCATATTCAAAATACGAGCCGCTGTAAGTAGCGCATATCCTCAAAATGATGGCGGTAGTGAGCTTCGTGCCATCATTGATCGAACCATGTCCAACAGTGTTCTATTCCTCCTCTCGGATACTCCGTTATGTTGAGGAGTTCCAGGAGGAGTGAACTGTGAAATAATTCCACAATCTCTAAGATGACATTGAAAAGCATCACTTAGGTATTCGCCTCCTCTATCGGAGCGGAGTACCTTGATTGTTCGGTCGAGCTGATTTTGTACTTCATTTTGAAATTCCTTGAACATTTCAAAGGCTTCATGTTTGTGTTTCATTAGATACACATACCCATATCGACTAAAATCGTCGGTAAAGGTAATGAAGTACCTTTCACTATTCCTACTAGTGGGCTTGAGAGGTCCGCATACATCCGTATGTATGATACCTAACAAGTCCTTAGCCCTTTCATTTGTACCTTTAAAAGGTTCTTTGGTCATCTTGCCTTGAATACAAGATTCACACTCATCAAACGAACCTAACTCATTTGTTTTCCAAAGACCATTCTTTTGGAGAGTATTTACACGATTCTTGTTTATGTGTCCAAGACGACAATGCCAAATGTAGGAATCACTCAAATCCTTTTTGAGTCTTTTAGTGGAAGTTTGATATAATGAGCTATTTGAGGTATTGTCATGAACCAATTCATAAATACCGTTGTTTGGTACAGCTTTAAAATAAAAGATACCATTAGATGATACATGCATTTCTAATTTTACAAATTTAAAGTCAACGTTACATTGTCTAAGAAGGTGCACGGAAATAATGTTCCTAGTCAAACTAGGAGCATACAAAACATTTCTCAAAACAACTTCCAAACCACTTGGAAGCGATAAAGTGAAGTCTCCTCTAGCGACCACGTGCACCCTTGCACCGTTGCCCATGAAAAGACTCACTTCGCCCTTCTTTAAGTCTTCATTCCTTTTGAACCCCTGCAACCAATTGCAAATATGAGTTCCACATCCGGTATCCAATACCCATGTGTTAGAAGAAATAAGATTTAGCTCAATATTAATCATAAAGACATTACCCGAGGCATGCCCCGCATTCCTCTTGTCTCTTAGCTCTTTTAGGTAGACCGGGCAATTGCGTTTCCAATGTCCGGTCTCCCCACAACCAAAACAAGGATCATCCTTATGACCCCTTGGTTCCACAACCTTTTGTTTCTTTGCCACAACCGGTGATTTGCCCTTACCCTTAAGATGCACAGGAGGACCCTTTCTTTTTGCTACCTTAGCCTTAGGATTGGGTTGAGATCGATTCTTGGATTTACCTTCATTGATCGCAAACACGGGTAAAACCCTTTTACCCATGCTCGCCTCGGCTGTTTTAAGCATTGAGTGAAGTTCTCCAATGTTTTTGTCCCACCCATTCATGTTATAATTTAACACGAAAGTGTCGAACCTTTTTGACAGGGAGTTAAGGATCAAATCCGTTGCTAACTCTTTTGAGATGGGACAATTGAGCTTGGCGAGGCGATCAATGTAACTTTTCATCTTAAGTACATAAGTTGAAACTGGTTGATTATCATCCATTCTACATGCATGCAAGGCTCGAACCGTTTCGAACCTTTCAACTCTTGATTGCTTAAGGAACATTTCCTTAAGTTGAGTAATCATGTCGTACGCATTATGGTTTTCGAAATCCTTTTGGATTTCGGGAACCATAGTCGCCAACATGAGGCATGACACTTGAATGGAATCTTCCGTGTGTTGGACCCAATTCATATATTCGACCTCACTTCCCTCTTCCGGTTCGTTGGGGATAGGTGTTTCCAAAACATGATATAATTTTTCTTGTTTTAGAACAATCCTTAAATTTCGGAACCAATCCGAAAAGTTATTGTGGTTAAGACGGTCTTTAGTGAGAATAGATCGGAGAGATACATTTTGGACGTTAGGGATTATGTTGTCGTCGACGTGTGCGGCCATCTGCAGAATTTTAATTAAGTTCATTTTAGTGTTTTACTTATTTTAATTATTAATACCCTTTTATATATATACCAAATATAATTAATAATTAAAATCTAGAATCCAAAGATAAACCCGACTCCGGTTAGGTGACCTTTTTCCCATTGTCGGTTTATCAAGGTAGTTATTCATAACAATTGCAAACCCTTTTGCAACTTCTAGAGTTTATGGGACCGGTTCGAAATCATATTTCGTGTCGGCATGTTTATCCCATCAACACCTATTAGACCCCATGCTTGGGTGACCCTCTTCACATGGCTCCAATTTAAGTCGTCCTACTTGTATCAACTTGTAATATCAACATACAAAAGGTTAGGTGACCTTTTTCCCATTTATATGCCAATATTACCTCAACATATTAATTTACTCTACGCGGTTAGGTGACCTTTTTCCCACTAAGAGCTTACTAATATGTTAAGCGTTATACAAAAGGATGGTGTTTAACTTGTTATCCTTAATTTTAAAAGGGATTTTTAGTTTTAATAATCCTAGTTGTAAAACTTTAAATCATGTTCTAACATGCATTTAGTAACATGATTATTTTGAAACCTTTTTCAAAATTCTAATTTATAATAAAACCATTTTATTATGGGCGTGAGACGGCTAGTTAATAAATCCATTTTATTAAACTACGTGTCACGTAATTACCGATAATTATTAGAACCCGTTTTATGCTTTGTTAATTAATTCTATGTGACGAAGTTGATATCCTAATATCTAGCAACCACATAATCAAACAATCAATTAACAAGCATACACAATTATACTAGACACGAGCCACTAAGTTAGACCACACTTGTTAGCCGAAACAAGTGTGTGTCTTAGGTCCGATCCTAAGGGACACATGACACATGGATGTTGTAGCTCCCACTCGATCCCGCATCCAAATGCTTCGAGCATCTTCTTCAACCCCGTTGTGATCCATTTGGCTTGAACTTGGGCCTTAGCTTCCATAAGCTTCCATTTGGGCTTAATTGGTGGGCTTAGGTCCTTTTGGGCTTGAATCCCCTTAATAGGCTTGTGAGACCCATTATCATCATACCCGGCCCAATAAGGCCCAAACTTCCAATTTTGCAATCTTCTTTAATTTTACAAAACAAATGTCCTAATACATTTTCTATAAAATAAAGATATTACAAATAATCTATTTATTACATACCCATATGAATAAATAATTACAAAATTACAAAATTGCCCCTAATTAATTATTACAAACCGAAACTTGAATAATTAATTACAATTACAATCATCAACCACAAACAAACATCCATTTTGGTCTACGGCTCGGTCTAGTTTTAATAATTAATAAACATAACCCGTTATGTTTTAGGATCCCGTTTCAAAACCCCTTGACTTTATCGAGCCTAGCCCAACCCATTTTGGGCTTGACCCAATAACTTGATTATGAGCTTCGGCCCACATGTCCAAAACACATGGGCTTCGGCCCAATGAAAGGTCTCATGGGCTTCGGCCCATATATTCGGTTTTATTATTATTATTATTTTTTTTTTTTGAACAATGCCAAAAAAAAAATAACAAGATTAAATACAAAATTCATGCATGTTATTTTTCGTATAAAGTCTTTCAAGGGGAAAATATAAAACCGAAAACCCGAAGCTTAGTTTCCCGTATCCCGGCTCTTGATGCCATTTGTTGGGTTTCTATGGATATTTTATACTTAGTTAACCATTTAACTAGTCACAATTAAGGCGGAAGCGTGATATAAACAAACTAAACATATGTATCCATGTGTTTATATATGTATATATTACAAGTTTATAGGAAATGTGTACATGAACAACCTAATTTATTCATGTTATAAGATTACCAATAATCTATTTATTAGAAACCCGAAGCAAGGATCAAATGATACGGAAAAACTAAACTATCAAAGCTATAAACACTTACATTCTTAACCTTTTAAGAGTGTAGTTGATGTTGAAGAAGATGATGATGTTGATGCTAGACTTTCAAAGGGAAAATCCTCAAACGGAAGATACCCCGAGCCTCCAACACACACCGAACTTTGTTAGGGAGCTTGAACACGAATAATCGAGACCCGAGCCTCCTTTTTGATCTTGGCCGTAAGCAAGAACAAAGAAAGAAAGAAAGACTTGTGGTTGTCTAACTTGAAAAGTCACATGTGTTGCTTGTTAGAATATATATATATTCACACTCAACACATAATCAAATCTTTCATACATGGTGTTAGGTTTTTAAATTTTAGTCAAGTAAAATTTACTCAACATCCACCATATCCATGACAAGATTTTGACCAAAACTTTGGGGTGTGGGGCCCACCCAAAACCGGCCCCAAAAATATATATATATTTATTTATTTATTTTTTTATTTATTTTATACGTTATAAAATATATAAACACCCCATCTTTTATAAACCATTTTATAAAAGTACACATAGTTAAATAATCATTCCAATAATAATTATTTGAATAAATAAATTAACCAATTAATTTATTTAACACTTTCAAGTAAGTATTCAGAAACCCGATTTTCTGAATGTATCGTGTTCTGTATTTGTCTCATAGATCTTATCTTAACAAATACATAATTGGTATGTGTCTAACTCGTTATTGGGTATGACCCGACTTGGATCAAACACAACTAGCCACATTAACCTAATTATGTGTCTCGGGCATACAGTATTCCAACAGTTTCGAGCTATTTTTCTAAAGCTTGAGCTTGGATTGTGAGTGTGAGTTGTTTTTTAAGTTTGGCTTCGGATAATTTATTATTTGTCAAATAATTTATAAATTTATATACGATTTTTGTTATTTTATATTTATTGAGAAAAAAATCAAATGTTTCTAAGCTCCTCTCAGAGTCTCGAGCTTAGTTGTGTAGTGCGTAACTAGTACATAGAAATCCAAAAGAGGTAAAACATAATAACACATAAGGATCGTTAGGCCTTGATGAGCCTAAACGAGCTTCCTATATAAGGCTCGAGTTCAAGCTCCATAACTAACGAGCTTTATTTGACGTTTGGCTGAAGCTCAAACTAGGCTCGACTCGTTTCAATCTTTTTTTTCAATCCGAGCTCGAGTAACTCACAAACGACTCGGCTCATTTACATCGCTAAAAGTAGTATGACTTGGTAAAAAAAATATATGGTAGTAAAATATTAGATAGATTTATATATGGAAATCACCAATAATTCATAGGTAACGTATATAGATACACCATGTTGACTAGTTAATTAATTGAATATTTGATATACGCAATCCACACGAATAGTTGAGTTTTAATATCCTTTAACCACTTTCGATTAGAAGTATAATTATAAACCTTGTTAGAAAGGTTGAACGATAGAAAGCCTGGTCGTCTTGAGGACGAATGTCGTGACTCGTGATGCTGAACTCTAATACCAAAAACCTTGCTAGCTATTGAAAATTGACTTTAAAGCTAGAAACAAAATAAACGCACATAAGAATCCTCAAGAGATTAATCAATTTTAAGAAAGAGGAATCTCTAACGAACATTTCATCGTCCACGTACATAACATGAGAAAGTGTCGACGTATGTTTATATGTATGTCTTATTTATTTTAAATTTTTAATATATTTTAAGAGTTAATTATACATATGTTCACTTGGTTTACCTGCATTGAATTTTGACCCCTGATATTGGACTTACACAGATAGCTCGCGAGTAACATAACCTGTCACGGAGTTGCCGAAAGTTAAGTTTTTATTGAAATTTTAGTAAAACCAAAACACACATATAATGATAAAAAAAAAACGGTTATAAAATAATATCTTCAATCCACCTCCGACCATAACCCCTCTCCCATCTTTCTCAAATTCTCATCATCAACCTCAAAATCCCTCTTTATTCATTGATGGTAATCCCGCTTGAAATATAAACATGTTCTTGATATTTCGTCCCACATATAGTTTTTTATGTTCTTCCGATTTATGATCTAATTTTTGTAGCAAGTTCTAACTTTACCTTTTCAACGATATGAAATTAAAATGTTTTTTTTTTCTAGCTTTGATTGTATAAGACATTAACAACCACCACCAACAAAATTAAACCTATATGTAATTTTGAATCCTATCAAAAGAGGGAAATCTTTGAACATCTGTAATCAGGACGTCATTGACACCCTTAGACCAGTGTATGAGAGAGACAGTGTAGAGAACATAGCAAGACGATAGATTATGAATATCCATCTCATCATTAAAAGGGGAATAAATGTAATAGATTTTGAATCCTATAAATGTCATATAATATGTTTCATTTTAGTGCCTTATTATACCTTAATACTTTAAGATTTAAGACAATACAAGATGCTATTATACCTTCGTATATAAATATTACATTTCAATACCACCTTTGAGTCCTTGGTTTGTCCATATTGTCTACCTTTGCCTCTGATTTCCAGTTTTATAATTGAGGCCATGCATCATATACAATAATTATGTCACCAATAATTCGTAAGTATAAATAAAATAACATAGATCAATTGTGTAATTATATATAAGCAAACAAGTTGTAGCAACAATAATATATAAGATACAATAAACAAATGGCAAAAAGAAAATAAGAAATCCAAGTGGTGTTTTGGAATATTCACTATTATTTATTTAGATGTTGAATCTTATGTGGAATTGAGTCATAAAAGCGTCCTCACATCAAATGTGGCCAATTCTATTTTTGCGAAAACATATAAGAAAATTATTTTTATATTGTCTAATATGAAAGAAAAATATTTTAATATAAAATATATGCATATAAAAAATATATGATTTTAAGAAAAGGAAACCAACCACACCATGCACCCTGATGTGCCCAAAACTAATAAATGTTTGTAAAAAAATATATTAACATGTAAATTGAAAGTTCTGAGTAAATATTAATGAAAAAACATCAAAAAATGGTGACACTTCAAGTCTTTTAAGGGCTTGAACATTTTTGGTATAAGGATTTGGTGATGAGAATACTTGCTATACTCATAATAATAATAAGCTTTAATACAATGGTGGTTTGTTTTATTAATAAGGTTGTTGTCATAAGTGGCGGATCCAGAAAATTTTCTTGCAGGGGTCGAAAAATTTTTGGGTTAGTACTCAGTTGCTTATCGCTATATAATTTTTCTTCAGTCCGGTTTGGTTGTACGGGTCAGGTCAAATCGGTATATAATTTCTTTTTCGATCCGCTTTGGTCGCTTAAGTCGGGTTAAGTCAGGCCGGGTCATATAAAAAAAAGATAACCACACAACATATCATATTACCATATAACCAAAAAAAATACATGATACCTCATTAGTTATGCATAATTAAAATACAATATATTTATAGTTGTTTTCTACGAGTTTTTATTTTTTGGTATCTAATCATAACATCATTCGTTAGATATTCATATATTTAAAAAATATAAAAGCAAAGCAAATGCTTATTAAAAGTTAATTAATCATATACGAAATAAATAGGCAAGTAATTTTGGGAAAAAAACATACTTTTAGTATATATTAGGTTGTATAAGTAAACTAACTTAGAAATAAATAAATGTTTTGGTAAAATAATAGGCTGTGAAAGAAAGTTACTAAAGACCCATTACACCCTTAAAATGTTAAATTGGGTCATCTTCTTTATTTTCTTCTTTAACTACAACATGAGAATACTTTTTTGCGTCGGTTGCTGGAAAATATGGTTGGTTTACTATTTTCTTTTCATCTCAAGTTCTTTCTGTTGGTGGTCGTTCTCAAATCCATAGGGGTCGGTGTCAAAATTTCATAGGGATCGACCGAAATTTTAACATATGTATATCACTAAAAAAAATTTTCTCACGGGGGTCAGCCGACCCCCCTAGCACTAAGGTGCCTCCGCCACTGGTTGTCATTTGGCACAACTAAACTGTGTTTAAGAAGAAAAGACTATAAGATCTTAATTGATGCAAAATGCATGTGATATCACCATCTATATCTATTCTCTCTCATTCCCTCACACCGTCACAACATCATAAATGCATGCACTTAGCCAATAATTTTTCTATATTCTCTCTCAAAAGTGAATGTTTTCAGACCTGGCTCGAACGTCGACCCGGACGCCTTACCGGATCAAATATCGGACCGACCGGTGTTTTACCCGAATGACATCATAAATAATTTAAATATATATATATATATATATTATATAAAAAAATATAAATATATATAAAAATAATAATAACCGACTTCCATGTGCATCTACACAGATTTTTTAAATGTATAGCATTTATATTTCTTCTGTATTAAAATAAATGCAGTTTGGTTGGTTGGTTAGTGGAGTATTCAACAATGTTTAATCTCGATCATGCACCTGGGTTTGATTCTTGGCATCCACACCATTTTTATTTAATTAAAAAAGTTTGGTTTCTGGTTCACCCGCGTTCATCCACACCATTAGAAGGGCAAATGCACTGACCCGGCCCGGTATAGGCAGAGGGTCCCGGTCAGCCGGAACTCTCTCCTCCAACTCATCATTCTATGTCACAAATGCACTCTAAATATATTGCATTGGGATTGGTCTAAATAATCATTTTAATATAATATAAGTTTATACATTGTAAAATATAATGTACAAACAGAGAGTAAAATGGTTCTTGTATTTTCTCAACATCATGGCTTTTTTTTCCGTATAACATCAAATACATTCAAAGTCTATAGTGCTACCAATCAAGGTTGCAATATTTAGTTAAAGCCAATCACTATTCCTTAAAGCAACAACTTGTGAATATTCTTAACACATAATTAAATGACAACTTGATACCAAAAACAAAAAAAAAAAAGAAAAAACATAGAGCTAATTGCAGTTTGCGTCCAGTGGTTTACGGGCGGAGACCACTTGCGTCCCACTTTTTAAAAATGAGTACTTTGCACCCCTATGGTTGTCGGGCTGGATAGGATCACGTTTTTGATTACGTGACTTAATCATTTAAATTGCAATAATTAATTTAGCATGCTCATCTAAACACTCCATAAACTCAACTCACTTTTGGGTTATGTTATGTAGGGGTAGGATCGGTACAATATATCTTAACGTTAAAACATACAAATAATTTGAGTAACTATTATTATGCTAATACAACAAATGAAGTAACGTAATAATAATCATTTTAGTATTAGCACAATTACTCTAGTTATTTGTATGCTTCTCACGTTAAGAATTGTTTGTATTTGATCTTAACATGCGTTGTGTAACTGTGAAAATGTGAAATGGATCAGGATGTTTAGGATTATGTTACGTAGGTTATTCTAGTAGTCAATAGTCATGGTAGAAATGAAGAGCAGATGCACTTTAGATAACATGTAGAGTCCTAATTAGAATTTTTATTGGGGAAAGTGAATACGGTGCTGTTAGTCGTGTAAGCTTAGACGCAAAACCTATTAAAACGACGTAGTTTTGACAACAAACAATTAAAAACTCAATTATTGTTTTCATATCTCCTAGTGATTTATTCGCTCATTTTTCTCTACCCCATCTTTATTCATGTGCAATGGCTTCTTCCTCTTCACCTGTTGATAAGTTGAATACGATTTCATTAAAATTAAACCAATTAAATATTTTTATTGCAAAATCAATTCCATTTTTAATCACATATTTTTTCCTGCTGCCTCACATGGGTACCAATTTGTATTGTTATTTTGCAGAAATCTTTGTATCTTTTTCCTCAAATGCTTAGCTATTTGATTCGATTATTGTCTAAAGCATTATTTATGACCGGCTATTTATTATATTTTTATTTTTTGGCAAAGAACAAGTATTTCAAAACCAAAAAAATTCAAATGCTGATTGGAGATCTTATGCGGTGATATTATGTCATTTTAATTAAAACCTTTATTGGTGATTGAAAAGACGACACATCTCATTGATTAATTGTTATATATTTATGTGGAACCTTGCTGCAACAAATTCTCCATTTACAAAGTTTATGAATATGAATCTAGGTGTAGGTTTGATAGAGAATGAAACATGATATAAGCAGGGAAAGATGAGATAAAGATAGAAATGGTTTTGTGAAAATTAGTTTCTAATTTAATCAAAACTACGTCGTTTTGATGGTTTTGCGTCTAAGCTTGAATGTCTAACAGCACCGTATTCACTTTCCCCTATTACAATTTACTTTAGGACTACAAAAATGGCATTATACATTTTGCTCTTGAACAACTTTCTAAAGATTTTTTTGTAACTCATTTCTTCAAGAGTATAGTCAACTATTGGTTAGAATGACATAATATGGCAAGTTATCATATCATTAAAAACCATATATCATTTCTCACTTCTCACTTAAGTCTTACCTTATTCCAACAACCACGAAGAAAGAGATCAAATAATGTTGGGCTATATTTGTGGTTTATGCTTGTAGGTTGGGCTTAAATAGGGTATATTATGTAAGCCGAGAACTTTAGTGGTTCTTGGTGGGCTTTGGGCTTTTGTTGGGCTAGTATGCTGGTACCCTATATATATAGATGTCTTTGTATAGGGTTAAGGAGTTCGTTCACGTGTTTTTGGCCGTCTAAGGGTTATCATAGACGAGTATTGTATTAATAGTGCTTAAGCACCCGACGTTAATATTAACGTGTGTTTTGAAGCCATTCTTGTGTTCGACGTGTTTTGTGTTTTATTTGTGTTCTTGAATCATCTAGTGTTGGAATTCCGCACCAACACCTAGAGTGTTGATATCATAATTGTAGTGATCCAGATTCGGGACTTACAATTAGTATTAGAGCCTTAGACCTATTCAGGCTCGTTATTGTGATATCAAGGATTCAAGATTTTGATCTTTGGTGGTTGTGGTTGATTTTCCGGTGATATTCTCATCGGAGAAAGAAAAAGTTTTTTTTTGTTGAAGATTGACCTAATCTTGGTTAAAATTCAAATTCCAGAGATTTCGGGATTTAATTTGTTACCAAAATTATCTGGTCAAAGCATCTCTAGGTTTTCCTGGAAGTTCTTAGACAATTTTCTCTATTTTCGGCCAGTATTTGGTCGTTCTCGGGGAAATTTGGTGGTTCTCGGCCAAATATGCCTGTTCTCGACCAAGTTTGTCAGTTCTCGACTACGTCCAAGTGTTCTCGGTTGACTAAGATTGTTCTCTGTTAATCTCCCTTGTTCTCGATCAACTAAAAGTGTTTTCTGTTGACTTCCTAGTTCTCGGTCAATATTGGTGTTCTCTGTTGACTGAAGGTGTTCTCGGTCAACCTTTAGATCTCGGCTCAGTAAACTGCAGGCTCTATTTGGACCTGATTAGTTGATTTGGACCCGATACTTGGACTAGGAATTTAAAATCTTCTGGACCTGATTAGTTAACCAACAGCAATGTATCATCAAATGCTCTACCTCATCAAAAACTAGATTCAATAATAGGGACAACCACTCGTGTACCTCGCCTATTGTCTCATGAGGGGTTCAGTGAGTGGAAATTTCGATTTGAGAAGTATGTTAAAATGAAAGATGCTAAGATCTGGAGAAGCATCGTTAGAGGACCCCAAATTATCACGTATCAACGTGAGGATTCAACCGAAGTTGTTGTAAAGCCGGTTGCACAGTATGATGATGATGATGATTTTGCGAAAGTTGAAGAGGATGAAAGGGCCCTATCAACCTTAACTATGGCTCTCTCACCTGAGATCGCTTTAAGTTTTAGAGAACTTCAATCTGCCAAGGAGTTGTGGGAGGCGTTGATTGAGGTGTATGAAGGAAATGAAGACATGAAGAGAAGTCGCCAAGATTTGTTGCAATAGAAATTTAATATGTTCAATCATGTGTTGGGAGAATCGTTGGAGACACAACTTCAAAGATTCATAGCTCTTGTGACTAAGATGAGATCCGCAAGCATTTATCTGGCAACGTCTGAAATAAACAACAAGTTGGTGAACTCATTACCCAAAAGCTGGGATATGAATGTTGCGGTTATCAAGAAGACTAAAGATCTCAACAGAATGTCTATCTCTGAGATGATGGCTACTATCAAGGCAATGTGAAAGGGACGACCAGCAACGTGCAATAAATCATGCAAATTCTTACAGTGCAGCTGGTTACAACGTTGCTTCCAACAGTGCTCTTATTTCTCAAGATAGTTTTTCCATGTTCAAGGCCAATCAGCAACCTCCTACCCAAGGAAACTTTCAGATGTTTAAGTCTACTCAAGGCCAGTCTTCCTCTACTCCACCTCAACAAGCTCCAGTTTTATTCACCAAGTCTGCACAACCTTCATCTGCTGGCACTGCTCAAGGTTAGAATTCAAGCCAGTTTCCCTCCATTCCGAAAGAGACTCAGGAGAACATAGCTCTAATGGCAGGATTCATGAACTACTATAATGCATTTCTAGCTGGAGACTTGGTTCAACTAGTTGTGGCTGTTGAACTCGATCAGATTCACCCTGACGATGTTGAGAAAAATGGATATTGCTAGGCAAATCGCCATGGTAGTGTTTCGTGCCAATAAATTCACTAAGAGGACTGGTAGAACAATTGGAACATGCCTAATAATCAGAAAGTGGGGTTTAACAAGAACACTCTGAGATGCTATAACTGTCATGAGCCGGGTCATTTTGCTCGTGAATGCACTAACCCAGCGAAGGAAGGAAACACGGAAAGGGCGCTGGTTCCAGTGGGAAATGCTAGGGGAGATGTTGGTGAGAGTTCGGGAAATGGTGAAAGGGGATTGATTGCTCAACAGTTCTCTTGGGAGGATCAGATGGCTGCTCTCAACATTGGAAGTCAGACCGCAAATTTTGCAAATGTTGAAGACATTGAGGAGGAAAACGCTGCTGAGGAGCAAGTCAAGGAACTTCAATTCGCATTCATTGCGTTCACTTCCTCCAGCTCATCTGAGGTAAGCTTTCAACCATGTTCTCTAGATTGTGTTGATAAAATCAACTTATATAAACTTCATAATGACAACTTGATCAGAAACATGGAAAGAGTAAAATCAGAAAACTTTAAACTTAAGAAAAATGACAAATCCTTCTTAGATAAAATAGAAGCATATAAAAAGGATCTCTCTAAGCTTAAGTCTGAATTCAGTATAAAGTGTTGTCATCACCTAGATGCCAGGCAGGAAATTGTTGAATTAACTGCTAAACTGGAAGCCTCCGGAAGCCTCCAAATTGGAAATTTTGAACTTAAATGCTAAATTTGAAAGAGCTGAACTTGATTTTAAAAAGTTCGAGGGTTCCAGTAAGGTAGTTAATTCAATGATTGACAATCAATTATGGTGGAAGGAGAAGGAAGGTGAGGGATTAGGATACAGCAAGGTACCTCCACCTTACAATGACAACTATGTTCAACTTCCTATCACCAATGAACAGGAAGAAAAGGTACAGGACATGAAGTACGGTAAACATGATAAGAATGACGCATCTAATCATGTGAGTGCATCCACCTCAGGAGTGAACGATACTAACGTGTTTACTTCATGTGCAGAGAAAGTAATTGTTGAGGATTGGACTGATGAGGATGATGAAGCTTGTGTTTCGTTTAATAAATACTTTAATTCTGATGTTACTTTAAAACTACCTGCTTTGAATTATGTTATTCCAACTGTTTGTGTGGGCTCTGTTTTAAAGAGCAACGATTCTTGTGTGGTTGATTCAGTTGAAACTTTAAATTCTAAAAATGTGGTTTCAAATAAAATTGAAAAATCTAAAAAATTCAACAAGTATCTACCACCTATATTTGTTAAAGAGGGATGCTCTAATGACAAACAAGGTGATAAGCTTGACAATGTGAAACATGGTTCTCGCAAGTTTAAACAAACTGGTCCACACAACCAGTCCAGACAAGGAGTTGCCCAAAATGATTTTTCCATAAAGCAACAAACGTGTTTTAACTATGGCACTCCTGGTCATATTGCCAGAAATTGTCCACATCGTCCATATGTTCCATATTATGGATTTTATCAGAGGAATATGCCTTATATGCCTCACAATTCATACAGGCAAAGATTTAGGCATCATACGACTAATCCCTCTGCCGGTGATTGGAACCGAAACAAATCTGGCAGGTCTAGTCCTCATCAAACCAAGCCTAACATGTCTCGAAAAAGGGGTGGAAACCATGTTCCTACTTCAAAAATTAACTCGATTTCTAAACTTCGGCCTGTCGGGAGAACAAATTCGTTTGTTCCCTCTACACGCAAGCCAGAGACTAAACCATCCATTCGTACAAACAACAGTAAATCTTACAATGGTAAACATAAATGGATGCCTAAGTCTCCGGTAAAGAAGGTTTCTTCTTCCATGTTAGATAATCGAGAAGCTATGTCATGGCAACCCGTAACTAGTATAGATGAGTCAGGTGTACCCAGTGTCACTATGGACTGGGTGCCAAAATCTAACTAATCCCGCACTTTGTGCAGGAGCAGCTATGGAGGAATATCATCAGACCGTGGTATGTTGATAGTGGCTGTTCCAGGCACATGACAGGAGACATTTCCCAGCTACACGACATTCAAACTTTTAACGGTGGGTATGTGTCCTTTGTGGGTGGAGAAAAGGGAAAGATCACACAGAAGGGTACTGTAAGTAACGGTGTTCTAAAATTTGAAAACGTAAATTTTGTTCCAGAACTGAAGCACAGTTTGCTGAGCGTGTCACAAATCTGTGACAAAGGGTTTTCAACTCATTTTACTAAAAAGGAGTGTTTGATTTTGAAACCGGGTATCATTATACCAGAAGACTGGATTCTTGTTCGATCACAACGAAAAGATAATGCTTACGTAATCAACATGAACAAAAATGTTCCTGATGAAATAACGTGCTTGTTTTCAAAAGTGTCGGAACACAATGCTATGCTTTGGCATCGTCGTCTTGGTCATGCAAATGTGAAAAATCTAAACCGACTTGCTAAAAATGATTTGGTACGTGGATTACCCGTTAAGGATTTTGTTACCATTGAAAAGTGTGTGGCTTGTTCTCTGGGCAAGCATCATCGTAAATCTCACAAGCCAAAACTGATCAACACCGTCTCTTCAATTCTTCAACTATTGCATATGGATCTTTTTGGTCCGGTTCACGTTTTAAGTCTTTCTCGCAGTTCTTATTGTTTGGTTATCACTGATGATTACTCGCGTTTTACTTGGGTGTTTTTCTTGTCCAATAAGAGTGAAACTGCAGAGCTGATCAAAAGATTCGTGGTGCTTATGGAAAATCAGTTGGATTTGAAGCTGAAAGGAATTCGTTGTGACAATGGTACAGAATTTAAGAATGCATCCTTAAATCATTTTTATTCTGGGAGGGGAGTGCTTCGTCAGTACAGTTCAGCTCGGACTCCACAACAGAATGGTGTGGCTGAAAGGAGAAATAGGACTCTTATCGAGGCGGCAAGGACCATGCTGTGTGACTCTAAGCTGCCATTATTTTTCTGAGCAGAAGCTATTAATACGGCCTGTTATGTTCAGAATCGGGTGATAATAAACAAATCACAAATGAAGACTCCTTATGAGATTGTCTTTGGACATAAGCCTACTGTCGCGCACTTCAAGGCTTTTGGTTGCCCATGCACTCTACTGAACCTCAAGTCTACTCCGAAATTTGGGGCCAAAGCTGATGATTGCTACTTTGTTGGTTATGCGGGCCATACTGCTTACAGGGTCTACAACAAGTCTACCAAACAGATTCTAGAATCGTATGATGTTCGTTGGTTAGAAGAAAACGAGACTGATGCCCGTGTTGGTCCGGACTGGTTATTCGATTATAATGAACTCTTCAAACCGTTCAATGTGTTTCCGGTCATCAACACAGAACCTTCCGGCAGCACTACAGTGGTTGCTGAGAAAGATGACTCACATGCAGTATCCCACATCTCTCCACTCTTGGATGATGATGTCCTTGAACCAGTAAATGTCAACAAACCCGCATCTGGTTCTCAGCTGGAAGCAGTTCCAGAAAATGAATATTCGCAAAGTCCGTCTGAAGATACCGCGACAGTTGAGGGGGAGGGTCCTATTCGTCAGATTTTCGGGAGCACACTATTTCCCGATGATATTCCAAATGAATATGTCGCCAGCACTTCGTACTCTCATGGTACAGCTACCTCCGGATGGAAGAACCCCATTGCTGACATTGACGTGAATTTATCAAACCTGAATTCTACTAGTGATGTTTTCGATAAATTACTTCCTTCAAGAATTCAGAAAGATCATCCAATTGAGAATGTCATAGGTCCCCTTGAAACGGGCGTGTCAACCAGAAGTCAGACTGGAAATATAAACAGTTGTTTGTTTTCCTGTTTCATATCTCAGATAGAGCCAAAGACTGTAGACATGGCCCTCCAGGAACCCAGTTGGGTAGACGCTATGCATGAAGAGTTAAATCAGTTTGGTAAGTTGAATGTTTGGAGATTGGTTGAGTTACCGGAGGGAAAGAAAGCACTTGATACGAGATGGGTGTTCCGAAACAAGCAAGATGACACCGGGGTTATTGTTCGAAACAAGGCTCGATTGGTAGTTCGTGGGTTTCGTCAAGTTGAAGGGTTGGATTACACTGACGTTTATGCTCCAGTGGCTAGACTTGAAGCCATAAGAATCTTTTTGGCCTACGCTTCATTTATGGGGTTCACAGTGTATCAAATGGACGTTAAGACTGCATTTCTGTATGGCGAGGTCAAGGAAGAGATATATGTGGAACAGCCACCGGGTTTTACTGATTCCAAGAAGCCAAATCATGTTTACAAGTTAGACAAGGCATTATATGGGCTTCATCAGGCTCCTCGAGCATGGTATGCTACATTGACAGCACATCTTCTAGATCATGGCTATAAGCGAGGAACCATTGATCAAACTTTGTTCCGCAAAACTGTCGAAAAAGATTTGATCTTAGTCCAGATCTATGTAGACGACATCATCTTCGGATCCACCAGTGCTGATTTGTGCGTGGAGTTTGAAGAAGTAATGAAAAAACTTTTTAAGATGAGTTTGCTAGGTGAAATGACAACATTTCTGGGATTACAGGTTCGCCGAACCTCGGCAGAAATTTTACTGCATCAAGCAAAGTATGTTGAAGATATGCTTGCAAAGTTTGAGTTTCAAGACTCCAAGAGTGCTAAAACTCCCATGGCGGAAAGGCCTTTACTGTCATCTGATCCGGAAGGGAGTCCCGTAGATCAAACATACTATCGATCAATGATCGGGTCTCTAATGTACCTCACCGCTAGCCGACCCGATATCATGTTTGCAGTTTGTCAGTGTGCGCGTTTTCAGGTTAATCCTAAACTCTCTCATTTAATTGCTGTCAAACGTATTTTTAGATATCTGAAGGGACAACCAAAGTTAGGTCTTTGGTATCCCAAACAATCAGAATTTGATCTTTATGCTTTTTCTGATAGCAATTATGGTGGAGATGATATTGACAGGAAATCTACATCTGTCGGATGCCAGTTCTTAGGAGATCGACTCATTTCATGGCAGTGTAAGAAACAACAGACGGTGTCAACCTCGACTGCCAAAGCAGAGTATGTTGCTGCATCAGCCTGCTGCTCTCAGGTTATCTGGAGCAAAATCAACTGCTGGATTACGGTTTGGAATTTCTTGATACTCCCATTTTTTGTGATAATGATGCTGCCATTGCAATTGTTAAGAATCCCGTTCACCATTCTAAAGCCAAGCACATTGACATTAAAATTCGTTTTATCCGTGACTGTTACGACCGGAAGTTAATTCATCTTGAACAGGTCCACACTGATAATAATGTGGCGGACCTATTTACAAAGCCGGTCGGAACAGCCAGATTCAATGTGCTTGTAGGGTTTCTCAAGATGCTGCGTTTTGAAGACTGGGTATTTTTGAGGTTTAAATTGTGTACATAAATTTTTAAAAATAATTTTTGTACAAATTTAGGGGGAGAAAAAGAAAAATACAAAAAGAGTGTGCGTGTGTGTGTGCGTTTACTAAAAAGAAAAATACAAAAAGAGTGTGCGTGTGTGTGCGTTTACTTAAAAAAAATAATAATAATAAAAAAATTCAAAATTTTTGTTCTGTTGCTTAAAATCATGCCGGTTACTCAAGTTCAACGGACATACTTCATATGTTTGGTCCTGTCATCAATTCTTGACTCACAGGATAACCATTAACCTTAGGACTGAAAGTGACCGGGGCAACTGAACACCCATAAAAATTAATTTTTGGTTTAACTATCGGTTTAAGTTCTTTCACTGAAAATCATGTCGGCCACTTAAAGTTTGATGGACACATTTTATTATGTGTTTGGTCTTATTGTCTACCTGTAGACACATAGGATAGCCATTCACCTGAAAACTGAAGGCAGCTGGGGTGATTGGATTTAAATCGTCTTTGGAATATCATCTGGGAAGTGATATTATTATTCAGCTAAAAGCTTTTCAGATAGCTTAAAGTTTTTCAAATGAAAATTGATACAACCTTTGAGAAATGATAGATAAATTGATTTTGAGTGCCTAACGTGTGAAGTTATTAGGCTAAAAAGGCTTTTGATTAGTTATTGATGTGTGTGGAAGCTTTTCATGATACGTAAAAGTTGAAGTGATATAAACTAAATCTGCTAAACTTATTGTGGAGAGTCATTTTGAAAATTTCTGCATGTCCCTAGACACATCTCTCCGAATGATAGGCAGAAAAGCAATTACACAGTCATACACGAGCCCGTTAGTATCTTGATCGCCAAAAAGGTTATATTTCATATTAAAAAAAATTATTTAATTTATCATTAAATTGCTTTCTAAAAGCTTAAAGGGGTCTCAGGGAACTACAGGGGTAGGGCACTCAAATAAGTCCTAAACACCCTGAATGTAAGGCTTGTAAGTCCGGATGGCATGTAAGTCCAACGTTCAACCTTAAAGCTTAATAATCATTTTGTATAGAGAAAAATATTTTGATCAAGTACTAAGGGGTTGGAGTCAAATTGGTAGGAAAGCCAAATACGCCTTGAGAATAGATAAGGGGCATCAGAGGTCCATAAGAGATGTCCATGTCAGTTTTATGCCTAATCGAATCTAATCATATCACTATCGCAATGAAATTCATGAAAATTACCTACTATCAACCTTTTCATTATGTCACAATAATGCTGAAAATGAATCATTGTGAAAGTATCTTAATCAATATGATCTCATGTTCGGATCTTTTCAGGGTGTTTTTTTTTTGTTTTAATAGCTGAAATTTGATCCCAATATACTTTGATTTTTTAAAGACTGGATAAGAATATTTTGTTTTAGTTTAGTTTTATTTTATTTTTATGTTTCTATTCTCATCTACTTTCATTTATTTTATTTTTGCCTCGTGTTTACTCATGTCTAAACAAAGCTCTTAAGAGATCGTTTTTCACATAAGTCGGGATACTTTTCAAAGTGCGCTGAGATATTTTTAAAGAGTAACCGTTCTCGGTTAAACATGATTTCTGAGTTCTCGGCTCTATCATCTTTGGTCCTAGTTGCTTGTGATGATGATATTCTCAGCTGCTTATTGTTCTCGGCCAGATTTGAGAGTTCTCTGCCTTCAGTGAACAGTTCTCAGCCACATGTTTTCGGCAAATCATTGTTTTCGGTCTGGTCTGATGTGACCAGGTAGTCTATAAAGGCACTCACTAATCTTGAAAAATAAAACTACTCTTATCTTCTACAATCTTCTCTCACTCTAACCATCAAATCTTTCACCTATCTTACTGTCTTACTTCTTTTCTTGTCTCTTTGAGATTCTCAAGAAAAACTTCTTTAAATAGGTAAGGAATTCTATTATGGGTGAGAGATTGTTAGAGATTATTTGATTTTGATTCATCATTCAAACGGTTTGTTTGATCTATGTTGAAGTTACTGATGGTTGGTTTTAGTCATTGATTGTAGTTACAGGTTTGGTCTTTAATGATGATTGGTGGCATGTTGAAGATGATGAACAATGCTCTGAGGTTTTCGGCATGGACTGACCAGATTCTTCTGGTGAATCAGAGGGACCTTCGTTTTGAAGAGTTGTTAAAGCATTCTCGGTCAAACCTTGACAGAGGATTTGTTGGTCCTACCAAAGATACATCGTGCTTGACTTTTCTGAGTCAATCAAGTCTAATATTCGTTGTTATCCATGATGACGAACATCATGTTTATCTATTTCATATGGAAAGTAGCATGACCTGTGCCGGACTCCCAGCTAGGTTTTTAAATTAAGACGCTAAATATGACACTAAACCTCCAAGTGTCTATTTCGAAGCCACAGTATATACACCGAATGGCTTAAATAAAACTATTGATGGACGATGACTATCTACAGCCAAAGCAGTTTTGATCAAGCAATAAACCAAGGAGGAGAATGTTGGGCTATATTTGTGGTTTATGCTTGTAGGTTGGGCTTAGATAGGGTATATTATGTAAGCCGAGAACTTTAGTGGTTCTCGGTGGGCTTTGGGCTTTTGTTGGGCTAGTATGCTGGTACCCTATATATATAGATGTCTTTGTATAGGGTTAAGGAGTTCGTTCACGTGTTTTTGGCCGTCTAAGGGTTATCATAGACGAGTATTGTATTAATAGTGCTTAAGCACCCGTCGTTAATATTAACGTGTGTTTTGAAGCCATTCTTGTGTTCGACGTGTTTTGTGTTTTATTTATGTTCTTGAATCATCTAGTGTTGGAATTCCGCACCAACACCTAGATTGTTGATATCATAATTTTAGTGATCCAGATTCGGGACTTACAAATAGATACTTGAGAAAATTTATAAAGTGAGTGAAAGCCAATAAAATGAAGGAAAAAAATCCTAATTATTCTGTTGCAAGTTTTAATCTTATTGATTATATAAATTAACAACTCGTGTTTTATATGTTTAGATGTCGGGAAGAGGTTTAGGTGGTCTCGATGAGGCAGACTTCCAAGCTAGGATTTGTGCATCCGGGCTGCACCGTGATGGAGCGTGCTCATGTGGTGCATTTTTCATGGGTGAAGAGGTCGGTCCATTTGGAATTATATCACGTGTGGTCTTTCTTGCTCGGGCTTTGTCCGAGGTATTTTTAAAAATCTCAAAATAAATCATTCTTCTGTTTGTTCAAAATCTTAATTATATTAAGAATTTTTTTTCTATATGGTAAGGTATTGGATGAAATGCATAGCCAGCCTATATCCACATCAGTGTCGGTTGTAGATTCATTTCTCGTTAAAAGTCACAAGAAGATGAATGCTTCTGAAAGTGGCCCGAATTATGTGCAACAGTAAGTGTTTCACATATTTACAAAGCTTGTGAATTAGTCACATTTATAATCCATATATAACAATTGTGGAACAGGTGTTACATTTGTCTAGATGATTATGAAGAAGCTGATAAAATTAGAGTTCTTCCATGCCATCATGAATATCATGCTCCTTGTGTTGATAAATGGCTTAAAGAAGTAAATGGGTATTTTCTAATCCCTCATTTAACCCTATGACCAATTTTATTTATGTATTTATTGTATGATTTATATTTGACTTCAAATCGTAATCATCAATATATATAGTTGCAACTTATTCTTTTTCGTTTCAGTGTGTGTCCAGTATGCAGATGCAACGTTTGTGACACACCTTTGGTCTAGACTTCTGAACTCACAGCTTGATGATGCTATTGTATGCGTATGCGCATGTAAACACAACTATAGTATGTAAACATTAAAGACAGAGACACATGTTAATTCTATTTGTTTTTTTGTTTTCTATCTCTAGAAATTAAATTTAAAAGTTAGAAAATGTGTGACATAGAGAGAGAGAAGGAAAAATATAAATATGCCACTTAAGTTGTTAATAATGTGCATTTTAAGATCATGAAATATAAATAATATTAAGATAAAAAATATTATTTCGATTTAACATGTTAAAAGTTTAAAACATCTTGAAACCCTGTGTTAATTTCGTGTATGTTAGTTAACTTATTGGTACTTAAATTATTAAAGTAGGGTCGCTTTGTCTCGTGCGTAAGTTATGTAGCATAACAACTTGTTTGATGAAAGTTGTTTGTAATGTGGCTTAAGCTAGTCGGCTAGTACAAATATTGGAGTCGTAGCTCACACATATAACTTTGTTCCCAAAATAGACCGAGCATTTGATCCTATTGGAGCTTCTCGTTTTCCACCTAACTAATTTCTTGCTAAATTGTTGCAAGTCATCCAGTGATATCCACAAGAGTGTTTGTTATTGATTTTTTTTTCCAAAGTAGTAGGCTTAAAAAGAAAAAGGTGGTTTCTGGGTGTCTGACAATGGACCAGATGGATTTTAGGTATCCGGTCATCTGAGATAGCTGGATCATATTTATCTCTCCTAATGGCGTTCCATGTAAGAGATGACGTGTACATTTGTTGTGACTGGATCAACCATCTAAGTCCTAAGATGGCTGGATCCAAGTTTATTGCATGGAACATAATTTCGCCACGTGGCAGCATAAGATGAAACTAGCCATTTGAGATTGCTGGATTGAACTCTGTATTTTCAATTATTACAAACTCGCGGGTATACTTCTTTGAAGATGCAAATATGATTTCAAAGTCATGTAATGTAAGTTGATGGCATATGACATCTTTTGAACACTATATTCACTATTTCTATACAGAGTAAGTCATACGAGCATATCCATTATACAAGAAGACTTTTGATTTTACAAAAGAACATCAATATTCTTTTTCCTATATTTCTCAAGTTATTACCTCACATTAATAAGTTTTAGTGGCAATTTGCACTTGCGGAATGCATAAAGGTTGAAGGTTGAACAGATATATAGGAACAAGAATATTGGTGTTCTTTTATAAAATCAAAAGTCTTCTTGTATAATGGATATATACTCTCATGACTTACTCTGTATAGAAATAGCGAGTATAGTGTTCAAAAGATGTCATATGCCATCAACTTACACTACATGACTTTTAAATCATCTTTGCAATACACCCGCGAGTTTGCAATGATTGAAAATACGGAGTTCATTCCAGCTTTCTCAGATGACTAGTTTTATCTTATGTTGCCACGCCGCAAAATTATGTTCAATAGAATAAATTTGGATCCAACCATCTTAGATGGCTGATCCAGTTACAGCAAATATACACGTCATCGCTTACATGGAACGCCACTATGAGAGATAAACGTGATCCAACCATCTCAGATGGGTGAACACCTAAAATCCATTTGGTCCATTGTTAGACACTTAAAAACCATTTTTTTTCTTTTTTAAACCTAGTACTTTGAAAAATAAATCACATACGTAATGTTAAAAAACAAACAATTTCTTATTACCAGCTCCACCTCTCTCTTTATACTTTCTACGGAGATGTTACTAATTTTACCTAGGGCTGTCCAACCCGCTAGTCGCTCGAACTCGCTCGCTTGGAATTTGCTCGAAAAATGCTCGCTCGTTTTTTGCTCGATTGTAAATGAGCCGCTCTGCTCGGTTCGGTTTGTAAACGAGCCAAGCAACGAACAAATATGTATTTTGTTTTAATAATTATCTTGAATATTGAAAAAACTTAATATTAAATATAATATCTTTTAATTATTGAATGTTTTCTAGTACTTTAAATATAAAAAAGAATTATATTTAGTTTTTAATATTTCAATATTAAAGATAATTATAAAAATTAGTTATACATTTTTGCATATATATTTATGTAAATAATTATTATTTAATTATTTATTATTTTATTACATTATATCCAACTTCAAACTTCAATTTTATCAAAAATTACAATGTACTACTAGTTTTTCTAAAAACTACTAATTTATTTTCATGCACATCTTGTTCAACTTAAAACTTGTTTCTTATAACAGAATTTAAAGGGAAAAAAAAAGTAATGCTCCGAACTCGCTCGATACTTCTCGAAAAATGCTCGGAAAATACTTTGTTCGATTTTGGCTTGGTTCGATCTTGAGCCGCTTGGCTCAGTTCGATTTGAAACGAGTCAAGCAACGAGCAAGCCCTCGGTTGGTTCGACTCGGCTCGTTAACAACCCTAATTTTACCACTCATTTTAGGTCTTGAAAAACAAACAAATTTCACCTCATATTTTAATTTTAGAGCTACAAAACAGGTGACCTAAACTTCCATTTATGGTTTGAAAGGCGACTTTCGGTAACCGACTTCTTACATTACATCACGTTCCAAATTTTTGGATTTTATTCGGTTTGAGGCCTACACACAAAACAAGCTGGAAATTCCTTCTTACTCAATATTAATAATCATCATCATCATCATCCCTCACATAATATAAACAAATATATTTGTTTAATCATCACAGTTTTGAATCTTAACATAATCCTGGGTGTAGTTTCACTTGATTCGCCTCTGATCAGGTTTGATCATCAATTATTTTTCTTTTCTTTCATTTTTGTTTGCTTTTATGCAATTATTTGACTCTGCATTTGTTGCTAATCTGGTAGTTATTTATGATTTAATTTAACTTCTAAATTGTTTCATGATCCCTAGTAGTGTGAGCTGTCTTGTCAACTTTGACTTTTACTTTTGACTCCAGAACTCAAATTTTGACCATTTTTTATGAATCTGTTTAACTGAATTCTTTTTTTTTTCTCTGTGTTTTATACATGCTTCTTGAACAGGGTGTAACGTGTAAACGAGCCCGACCTTGTCTAGGCTCGAGTTTGGCTCGTTTTGAGCTCTATTTCTAACGCTCAGGCTTGTCTAGTGAGTAGTTTTTCAAGCTTGAGCTCGGCTTGGCTTGGGCTCATTTCGTTTATTATTTATATATTATTTTACTTATACTAATTTTTTATACATTTTTTAATTATATATTTTATATAGAATAATATTATAAAATTATATATTTAATATATTAAATATAAACTATGTAAATATAAGGCTAGCTTAAGCTCGACAACTGAAGCTCAGGCCCGGGCTTGTTTACTAAAGAAGCTTAATTTTAGGCTCAAGCTCGTTTAAGCTGGGTTTAATTCGAGCTTTTAACGAGATGACCTCAGGTAGCTCACGAGAGGCTGGCTCGTATGCACCCCTATTCTTGATTATCACTGGTTTATTTTTCCTTGAAAATTACCTTTTCAGTGTGATTTCGGGATTATAGATCTTTTATTTGGTTGGAAGTCTGCAAATATTTGTAATGAGTCAGAAGAATGTTTCGTCTTTGCAGTCGCCCGATTATTTCCACAGGCTTTCGAAGGCAATAGGCTTTGCAGTTTCCGAATGGCTACTCATGTTTTTATTGTTCATCAATACATGTTTCACGTGCTTGATTGCTAAATTTGCATCTTACTGTCAACTTCAAAGTCCATGTGTACTTTGTTCAAGATATGATCATGTTTTAGTCAATAATAATATAATATTAAAGGAAATTACTGGGATTCAATATGTAATCATCATAAGTCCAAGATTTCGTCTCTGGTTCGTTCCCATGCTGCTGAATCTTTGTTTGTGAACGGTGAACATGTTAAGAACGAAAAGAATATTTTTGTGGATGAGTCGCTTGAATCTTTTGAATCGTCTGAAACTGGAGAGAATCAAATCGGTCGTTCGTTGAAGTTTGAATATCAGAAATTAGATGTTAGATCATCTGATAAGTTAGAAATCCCGGTTTCTGATATCATTTCTGAGGTTAATTTGAAGTCTGATTCACAGTTTGAAGTCCGTGATCTTAACAACGATTCTGCTACCGTTGCAGCACATGATTCGTCTCAGATTACTGAGGTTCTGCCATCCAATAATGCAGAAACTCGTGCTGATGCGTTTCTGGACAGAAGTAAGTTTGATCTCCTTCTCAGAGGGTGTTTGGATATGCGTATTGAAAGTGATAATTTGCTTTTTATTTGGATGATTTTTTTAATGTTTCTGATAATCCCATTACCAGAACTATAAAAAGGGGTGTAAACGAGCCAAGCTCGAGCTTGGCTCGTTTAACTTATGAGAGCTCACACTCGGCTCGGGTTAACTTTATGAGAGCTTGGGTAGGCTCTTTTAGCTTATGAAAGCTCTAGTTCGACTCGCTTCAAGCTCTAATTCTAAAGCTTGAGCCCAGCTCGTAAGTTGTGAGTAATTTTTCAAGCTCGAGCTCAACTTGAGTCGACTTTTTTGTTATTATTCATTAACTTATTAAATTATTTAGATAATATTTATAGTTATTTTTATGTATATTTATAATTATAGTTTTTAATATAACGCAATATAAATTATTTAGTTATTTTATCACAATTTTCTATACTAATTAATATTAATGTAAATCTGTATTTAATATATTAAAGTAATTAAAAAAAATACAAGTTTAGGCTCGCAAGCCTACTCGAGCAGTCGAGCTTGATAAGCTAAGCCTAACTTGGGCTCGTTTATCAAACGAGCTTATTTTTAGGCTCAAGCTCATTTAAGCTTGGCTCGATTTGAGCTTTTAGCAAGCTGATCTTAAGTAGCTCACCAGCAGCTATTGAATACTAAATGTGAAAATAAATTTGACATCATGATTAAACGTCAAGCTCATTATCATAAACTAGACCAGTTACTAACAATTTGTTTGTTTTGTAGGCGACTCGCCAATAATAAATGAAGCAATAAAAGACTCTATTACAGAAAACGAACAATCTGCAACGACAAACGGGTACCAAACATCTAACCATTTGGATCTTGGTGATGCATATAAGCTTGCAATAAGCACTGAAGGAAGACAACTTTCTGGGAAGCTTTCCTTTAAAGACTCTTCAAAGATATTATTATCACACAGATCTAATGATAGTTTAATAAGCCCGAAATTATCTTTCAACAGTGATGAGTTAACGGGCATGCAGATCCTTCAAAGTCGAGCATCCTTGGAAAGAAACGCATCCAATATTTCATATGATGGAAGTGTTGTGAGTGAAATTGAAGGCGAAAGTGTGGTTGATAGATTGAAAAGACAAGTTGAACATGATAAAAAAGTTATACGTGTTTTATATAAAGAATTGGAAGAAGAAAGAAACGCGTCGGCTGTTGCTGCGAATCAAGCAATGGCTATGATTAGTAAGTTACAAGAAGAAAAGGCTGCACTTTATACCGAGGCTTTGCAATGTTTGAGGGTGATGGAAGAACAAGCCGAGTATGATAATGAGGCGTTGCGGAACGCGAATGATGTTATTCAAGAAAAAGATAAGCAGATTCGGGATTTGGAAAAGTTAGTTAAAAAGACATCTGAAGATGTTAGAGAATGAACCCGCGATTCGATATCGTTATTATTATTTTTAAGGTAAATAAGTCTCTTTTATCCTTCTAATTTAACCCTTGAAACAGTATAGTTTTCATATGTCTGCATAAAGGGAATAATACAAAATGTATTGATACACGATGTACAGTTTTTGATGATGTTTTCTTAAGGTTTGGCTATAATAAATTAACGAGTAAACTGCGGTTTTCGTCCTTTGGTTTGTCCGAGCCTACGATTTTAGTCCAACAGTTTTAAATCTGCGATTTTAGTCCCTTTGGTTTCATTTCACTTGCAATTAAACCCGACCCCACTAGCCCCATTAAGTCTGGTCGTTAAACCCATCAGCGTGCCCCTCACATGAGGGACAGTTTTGTCCTTTTTCTCCCCAACCCTAATTCGCAAGCCCCTTCGCGTGAGGGGCTGAGGTGTATTTGGGGAAAAAGGACAAAATTGCCCCTCACATGAAGGCATGCTGATGGGTTTAACGATCAAACGATATTAATTTGTCTTTAAAGAATTTACTAAACAATTTAGGGGTATTTTGTATGTACCTTAAAAGCATGTATTTATTTGGTGCACATGGTTTGCCATTCTGGTAGGTAGCCTCTCCCATAAGTAGAGCATGATATACAATTCGTGTCATGAAAATAATTAAGTTTTGAGTTGTCATGTTTAACCCGCTTAAAAAATATGTCATATTCGTATTGGCATTCTAATAAACATGAACATGCTTAGAACTAGCATAAAAGCTATAAAAGTATAGTCCATTACCGCAACCCGTTTACAACTCTATTACAACCTGCCAAACCATTCATGACTCGTTTACAATCTGATTACAACATATATACATGACCCATTCAGATAAATAGTTTACACGGGTCATTTAACCCATTTAAGGTTTACATGATTTTAAGCGTGACCGGGTTGATGTGATGGGTCATTTTTGGATTCATCACCAATCAACTACATTATTGCTGTGAATCGTATTAGGAATTTTTACTTAGAATACTTCCAAACTTTTAAATGTTCCTCTGCCTTTGTGAATCATAATCAATCACAAAATCCAAGTCACAATTAATCCCGAAAAAGTTTGAAAACTACAATGATTACCTAAACAAAACAACAATGAACTTTGATGTATGCTTTGACCTAAAACTCTAAAACGCGCATCTCAACCATTGCCTCGTTTCTCTTTGGGGAATACCAAGCCACCACTTTCCCGGACCCAAGCATCCTCAACGAGTAATTCAAGCTATATATTATATCCTCTATGTGTGGACTCGGTGAGTCGAATGCAACCTTTGAATTTACCCTAAAAATAAGAGGTCCTGCAATCTGCAAATATAAATGTGCACAAGGTCTTAGAAGGTTATAAAATTTCACAAAATCATATGAACTTTGACCCCAAAAGTCAAAAAGGAAGCATTTGGCAAAGGTCTATAAAACCCACGAAAGCATCAACATCAAAATTACAATTTATAGCTGTAATTTACCAAATTTTGAAACCAAAAGTTACACATTGACCAAATGAGTATAAATAAAGAGTACTAAGTTTCGGATAAAGATAGCACCTGTTGCTGTAGAATCAGATTTAGTCGGGGCAAAACTGAATCAGACTTTAAATTGTTTGATAACCCATTGACTAAAGCTGATGCTGAAGACACGTCCAAACGAGCATCAAAACGAGTGAGATCGCCATACGCTTTCCTAAATTTCCCGTGCTGAATTGCAAAGCAAACCGACCCAAATAAATCTGCACCAAACGGCCTTCTCTTCCCACTTAACCACGTCTCACAGGTGGCACCTACCATTCGATGTTAATATTCGGCAAGGAAAACCCATAAAATAAAATAAATTAAATTAAACAATAGTAAAATCAAGTAATATACCAAAAATTCCAGATGCTGTAGCATGCGGTTCCTTCATACGTTTATCATAAGCCCTATTGCGAAATTCACCACTTTCAGTTTTAACTAAAGCTCTATCCTCTTTTGTTTCGGGTATTCTCCAAAGATCTTTACTTTTTTCGTATGAAAAGGCGGCTTTTGCACAAACTCCAGGGGTCAAAGAAGCTGGAGGTGGACCATCAACAAAGTCAGCTGCCTTAACAGAGCCACCGTTTTTATGGAGGCCAAAACGATACCTTAAGCCTGACTCCGAGACAAGAGACAGACAGTCCAACGATACTGATTGTGGCACTTCCCAATATTTATTGTTGCGGTCCACAAAAAGCTCGGGCCAAGCAGCTTCTAAAGTGATATCATGATTGGGAAGCTGAACTATGAATACAAAGTATTGATATTAGTTAAGCATACAAAAGTTTACATATTAATTTCAATTCTAATGATTTAGGGATCAATTAATCGATTATGAGTTTATAAATGTCTTTTTTAGAGCAACAGACAATTAAATACAAAGATGTTATAAGTTTATAAATTTAAAAGTTTCCCTTGTTCCATTATTTATTTAGCGTGTTCTACGTACATTTTTCCTCATATCGAGTAAACAAGACCCAATATCACTTCTTTATTGCCGCCAAATTAATGAGATCAACAAAATGAAAATGTTAAACGATCAAAATTCAAAACAATGCCCTCGAACGGAATATATTTGGTGAATTTCATATATATATCCCTAAAAACTTTACAAATACTATATACATCCAACTAAAACTTAAAATATCATATATATATCCTTAAATCTTAACTGAAACAGCAAATTTACCAATTTTATTAAAAAAAAGATTGACAATATGACTATTCTGCCTTTATTCTAGTCAAATATTTTCCTTAACATCGAGTATAATTCTTCACGTGTCGTGTGCAACATTTTATATTCACCCTCTTCATGAAACTGATCTTTTTGACCTATCAAACTACGATACGTTTCCTTTGATCATGAAATATATTTAATGTTTGAAAACCACGCCTTTTAGAAAATATATATAATAGACCCTAAACCATTTTGATTTAAAAAACTAAAATAGAGTTTATGAAGGGCAAAATAGTCATACACTACATATTCATTTAGAAAGGATAAGTTTGGATTGAATATGTCAAGTATAAAAACCAGGAAAGTTTAGTGATCACTTTCTCTATAAAGAATGGAATATGCAATCAAAACTTGCCTTGTGATGGAGTAAGCCCTTGATACGTTGACTCTTTCCTTGACCATGTTTTTCAACATTTAGACTAACAGAAGTTGAGTCATTCAATTCCAGGTAGGAACATAAGCCAATTGAATAGAATGTTTTGTCAAGCAACTTCTTGGCAGCACGTTTAAATCTAGGAAGCGCTGAATCTGAATTTGCTTTTATAGCTTCAGTTGTAACCGAAGATATCAGCTTTATTGGACGAACCTGCCCAACCAATCCAACCCACCTACAGTTGATAAAAGCCAACAGAAATTAGACCTAAAATTTGGATACAATTTGAGCTTTAAAAGCCAATTTATGAAGTACTGATTATCTTAACTAACATAAATCTATCGGTTTTGATACATAGAATTAGGGTTGTAAATGAACTGAACATTCAGCGAACTGTTTGGCAGGAAGTTCATTTGTGTCGTTCGTTAAATAAATGAACGAATATGAACAAAGAATTTCGTTGGGTTAACTAGGTGAACAAACACGAACAAAGACTATGTTCATTCAATTATGTTCGTGAACGTCCATTTATGTTCGTTAATATTTGTTTGTTCATGAAAGCTTTTTAATATTTATTAATGACTTTTCTAATCTTATCACAATTTAAGCAAAATTATTACCTATAAAACATAAGATAGCCGGTGCGAACCGTTGACGCTGACCATTCTCGTTCAGCCAAATCAAATAAAACATTGTTTGTGTTCATGTACCATTCACGAACAAGTTCATTTAGTTACAGAACGAACACGAATGGAAAATTTCGTTCACTTATGTGTTCATGAACCGTTCATTTGTCCAGTAGAAGCTTAACGAACGAACATGAACAATACCTTATTCTGTTCGGTTACAGTCCTACATAGAATGACTGAAACCCTAAAATTCATGAATGAACTTATAAGTACTATTATTAGGGGTGTATATGGTTCTGCTCAGTTCGTTTTTTGGCTAAAACTGAACCAAAAACCAAAATTTTGGTATTTGAATTATTAGAAACATTCAGTTTTGGTTTTCTCGGTTTCGTTTTTAGTTGGGTTCAGTTCAGTTTTGCTCTTTCGGTCTTTTAGGTTTTGCCATTTGGCTTGAAATATTTGGGCCAAAAACAAAACAGTTGACCAAAACTAATGAAATTTAGACCTAGGGGAAAGTTCACATACAAACTAAAAAAACGTGCTAACTGTGCGAATCAAGTGGTGTAATTATATACAAGTAGTGTAATTACACTACACTATAATTACACTATCTTGTATATATAATTACACTACTTGATTAGCACAAATAGCACGTTAATTTAATATGTATTTGATCCAAGCCCTTTAGGCCTGTATATTTTATTGTTAGTTTTAATTACTATTCATTTGAGGTAAAATATTTGGGTTCAACTATATATTAAATTATTCGCTTCTGTTTTATCAGTTTTAAGTACACGCAAAACCTAAACCGAACTATTGTCATTATTCACTTAAACTATCTTCGGTTTTAATTACACGCAAAATCAAAACCGTACTATCCGCTTTTTCAGTTTCATTCACGGAAGCTATCTAATTGCACATCAAACTGAATTGAAAATCAAAATGCATCTCCACACACAACTTCAAGTGACCTAATTATCTCATAAATTAAAACAATATAATAATAATAATAATAATAAAGTAAATAAAATTACCAATTTTCAGCAGGCTGTGTTAACCAAAGGCTCTGAAGAGCCAAAGCAGCTGCAGACTCCTTTGGTGAATGATTACTATTAGAAGATATAAAGGTGGAGCATAAGACGGAATTACCCCTAACGGAAAGCCAAACCCTAGAAGAGACAGCTGCCGCATTCGGAGGAGTTTACTGGCGTAAGCTCCGTCGACCTGCGTCGGCTCGCCGGGAATTGAGCGTGCGGTGGCGGTTAGGGTTTGTGGAGTGGATATGTTGACGTCGTAAAATGATGCGTCCATTGATGTTCTCAAGTTCGCCATTGTTGTGTTACTTGTTTGGTACCAGTCTTTGTGTTCTTATCTGTTGTTACTGTGTGTGTATTTGTTTGTTACAAAAAGGGTTTTGTTTCATTTTTTGTATTAGCCCTGCTTGCGGTGCGCACGTATGATGTATATATGTGTGAACCCTCGGGTGGGCAAAAGTAAAATTGCACTAATTTTGACGTTATTTTACTAATCTCGTGAAAATAACGTTAAAAGTGACGGACAGTTAATCAGGCATCATGTAGTGGCGTTGATAGCTGAAAGATAAGGGTACATGCACCGATCAGCTGGTGTCCCGATGATTGAGTGCTATGTGTCTTATGTCCAAGGCTTGATGCAAAACTACTATCGAGCCGGGGGTCTCACCGGAAGCAGCCTCTCTATCCCTATGGGGTAGAGGTAAGGCTGCCTACATTTTACCCTCCTCTGACCCTACCATAGCTTTGCTATTGGTGGGATATACTGAGTACGATGATGATGATGATGTTTCATTCTTTGTATCTACAACCCAATCATACGAAGCTAGAGTTATACAAAACCGGTTTTGTCAACAACCGGTTTGACTCAACCGGTTTAGAAGCAAGATAGGTTGATCTGGTCCAAGGTCTGTTCGGTTCCGGTTTAGAACTGGTTTAACCGGTTTTTCTCAAACCAGTTCGGTTTTAAAACCGGTTTAGTAGATCTTAAGGGGAACCGGTCATGGAATTGGCGGTTTGGGCCGGTTTGGGTGAAACCAGTTTTATTTCCAAACCAGTTCAGTTCGGTTTTCGTAAAACCGGTCTCAAACCGTTTTTTTTAACACCTCTATGCGGAGCCTTTAAACATCTTAAGTTATCTTCAGTTTTGGGGAAACCTACCCGTCTGAAGGCTCACTGGTGGTAAAACGCTAGCTCCTGGCCGTACAGAGCCCTTAAGCGCCTTCAAGTTATCCCCAGTTTCGAGAAAACTCACCCGCCCGAAGGCCCACTGATGTTAAAACCCGGACGCCCTCAGGATCAAACTGGATATCACAAATATCTCAGTCTTCTTTCTTTGAGCTACCATACCCCCTCCAAAGTGTTGTTTGTGGGTATTGAACCTGAGTCTTCATTGAGAAACTCAGATTTCCTATCACTGCACCACATTGGAAAGAATGTTTGTATTTGCAATACTACAACTACTATCTTTTTAAGGGTTTTGTCATGTAAAATTGGAAATTGAAAGACAAATAACTATAAATTTATAGGTTTTGACTCGTAGCTCGTTCGATAAAAGCTTGAATAAAGTTAGTTAAAAGAATTTATTTGAAACGACATGAGCCGATCCAAATCATTTTTGTCGTTAGCTCGCTCTTAGGCTCGTTTAACTTCGAGCTCAAGCTTATGCTTGTTAAACTAGTTTATAGCCCAACAAACAAAAGCACACTTCCTCGACTTTGCTATCTCGCTATCGAGAAAGGACAAGGAAGAATGGAAGCTGACTGGAAGGAATTTCCAAATTGTAGCAACGAGATGGCGGCGAATACCATTCCAGCAGGTTTGGTACCAAGAATGAATTTCGGGATGGGAGGGTTCCACATCGTCCACCCTAAGATCTTTAAGATATGGAAATCAGATGTTTATCATTACATCATGTTTTAAAGGTTATATGAAAATACTCTTGTAATGTTGGAGTAATTACAGTATTAACAATTATAATTACAGTTTTAAAGGTTTGATACCAAGAATGAATTTTGTTAGGAGCATTTTCAAAATACCAATGATAACATTTGGAATGGAGGGAGTTAATTTAAGGAGCCAAATACACAAGTAATTTTAAATGTCAAGAACTCATTTATTGAATTTAATATTTCTAACTTGATTAATTTGCCATTTAGTGGGTCTTCAACATGTTTAATATTTTTAAATTATGTTTTGGTTGTGTACAATTTTTGGTTTAAACACTAGATAAGCGATTGTAATTAAGATGTTGATGTACGAAAATCGCTATGTAAAATGTTGATGTAGGAAATTGATTTTGATGCAAAATATACGAAGCGAGTGGATAACCACACAAATTATTTATTACCTTACGCAATATATATACATAATCACACAACTTTAAATTTATAATCACGCAATGTTACAAATTACATACAACACAACAAAAGTTTCAAATAAATTTTTTTTCCAGTATAAGAATATATACTCGAATTAAAGAAAATAATGTCTACGATTCTGTTGTATAATAGTTTTTTATTAAATACAATGGAGTGTGTAAAAGTAACGAGTTTAAAACAGGTGAACGTAAATAAAAAGTTAATAATAATTTTTCAACTAATTACCATGGAGTTTTTTGCTTCTAAATCTAATTTGCATACCAAATTAATCAGTCTCTTTGATGATTAGAAATTTAGAAGATCATGAACATATGATACATGAGTTGTTAATTGAATTGTTTCATTAAATTTAGTATGCTACCGTGTTGTCTTTCTTATTTTCTTAACATGGATTATTTTTAATGTTTTTTTTGGAATGAAATAATTAATTAAGTACTCATTCCTCAAGCCTTCCTCCAAGCGTACTCTCTGTTATAAATCCACTCTTTGTTCATTTGTTCACAAGAAATACTAATAACAATGAGTTCTTCATCTTTCTCCCTCACTCTCATTTTGTTTTCTTTATTCTTCTTATCTACCAATGGACAAGACCTCATATACAACACTTGCAAGACCTCCTCACAACAAGATCCTAATGTGAAGCTCCAATTTTGCACCACCTCGCTCCAAGCTGCGCCAGCTAGCCATTGTGCCGATCTCAAAGGTCTCGGGATGATGTCCATTAGGCTGACAAGGTATAACATTACTGATACAAGGTGTTACATCAAGCGGTTGCTAAAAAACAACACGAAGGTACTTGATCCCTATGTGAAGTCATGTTTGAATGATTGTTTTGAGCTTTACTCCGAAGCTATTTTGGACATCAAGGAGGCTATGAAGAGTTACAACTCCAAGCGGTTTTTTGATGCAAATATTCAGATAAGTTCTGTTATGGACGCTACTACCACTTGTGAGGACGGATTCAAAGACAAAAAGGGTATTGTTTCGCCATTAACAAAGAGAAATGATGCGACTTTTGAACTATCCGCTATAACACTTTCGATCATGAATATTCTTCAAAGTAGTTTGAAATAATTTACAAAGAAATGCTATAAGTTCATGCAAAATCTTTTAATTATAAAATCTATATCTGGTTACATGGTTTATTTGGACATTTTCCAAGTTTATGGAGTCTTTCACATTTATTGTTCTTTATATTTAACATATCTTCATGTGTTCGGACAAAACAAGAAACTATTTTTTAATACTAACGGTTGTGTTGGGACGATTTCAAAGTACAAGTCTGTAATTTAGTTCAGTTTATTGATATATTTTTAGTCTTATTTCGCAAAGTTGAAAAATATATATGTTGAATAAATTAGCTGATGACTTTATCTTTCATTGAATCGGGTAAATTGGTACAGAAAAACAATAGGATCTATTCATGTTACCATGAATTATATGTTTCATGCGGATAATTAACTTTTAATGACAACAGAACAACTATATATATCAAACATAAACTATATTTTTTCACTTGTTTTAAAATACATATTCTTGGCAGCCTCTTAATGATTCCATTAAAAAGCTGCTTTTAAATCCGTCATAGATAGAGCTTGTTTGGTTACACCTAATAAAACCCTAACTTATGTACCAACATCAATTTTCTTTTTCTTTTACTTTCTTTCTTATATTTTTAGTATTTACTTTTTTTTTTGTAATTTAACTACTTTAGTTTTTGCCACTAAAATAGTTGGAATGAATGTATAGCAAAATGATATCATAAAAAATTAAAATGTTCTGATTATATCATTAGAATTGTTTAACTTTCATACATTTCTAGATAAACGTCAGTGTAAATTACTCTGCTAATATAAAATGAATCGTCTTGACTCTTGACACAAAAAGCAACGATGATTATATTGGAATATATGTTCATAATAAGATGACCAAGTTAGATAATCCTAATTTTATTTTTTAAACTACTTTTATTAAGGCCGCTCTAGCTAGATGCTAGAAATTAAAAACACCAAACATTACAAAACACCATATAACAAAGCTTAAACAAAACACCAAAACAAAATCCACAATAATAAAACAATAATAATAAGAGTAATAATAATGTTAAAAGTTTTATATTTGTAAATAATTTAATAAATTGTTGCAATAGAGAGTTTAATTAAAATTTATTTTATTTTATCTTGTGCTTAACGTGTACAACTTAATCATTTGGGCTTTAGATGACAACAATTTTACTTGAAGTAAACTCTTTTGTGGAAAAATTTGCAAAGTGTACGTTTGAGTAATGTCTTACTATGGAAGTTTGTTGGTAGAGTTACGGAATATACACTAGGGGCACAACACTTATATTTTTATAATGTCTATTAAAGGTAGGGTTGGTTCAACAAATTTGATTTCTTGACAAAAAAAAATAGTTTATAATACATTATTTTTTTAATATAAATATTCTAAATTATATAAATATTGAACAGAAGGATTCAATTGCAATAGAAAGATGGGTAAGCGGGTAACAAGCTACGCCGCCACCCCTTTTTGAATAGCAACCTGATCCTACTGAAAACAAAATTATATTTCTTTGGCGTCGATAAGTTACTGTGCACGACCCATTTAACTCTTTTCATAAACGTAATAGCTTCGAGGGAAATTGACCAAAATGTATCAAAAGCAAAAGGAATGAATACGTGTTGATTCTCGGCACATGCTTTCTCATGCTTAGCAATTTTTCTTGATTCCGCTTTCAATACAGCCTGCCTAACAACAAACCCGGTATCCCTAAGACCCACAAGGGGGGATACTCCAGTAAGGTCTATACAAGCGTGCTTCCCCCTTGCCCATTCAAACACAAGAACGTCTTTGGCCGGAGACTAGACCTTCATTCAAGTGGATCCGACAGAAAATTCATAGGAGCTTCTTTTTTGTGCCAAGATCCCAGCTCGTTTTAACACATCATAAAGGAAATCTCTGACCAAATCATGCCTATATTAAACCCTGGAAGCTCCTTGCAATAAACAACATGTTCACCAATATCATCCAAGCAAACTTTACGACAAACCAGGCATGGCTCGTCAACTGAGAACAGTAGGATCATTAAACAATATTTTAAAATGTTAATTATAAGACTTATATTGATAACTTTCAGCATAATGACTAAAAGATGTTTAACTTGAAAAGGTATAATGAAGAACTCCCTATTATGTAATGTACAATACACTAATATGTCTACTAATTGCACCTTTGTTAAAATCGTTTATGCCCTATGCTCCATTGTAAATTACACTTTTTTTTTATAAAGTATAGAACATCATTTTGTGGACATGGATTTTCAATAGGAAAATAAACATCAAATTAACATTTCTAAAATTTGTCAAATAGAATGTGACATGAGTAAGAAAACTCTAGTTAAAAAAAATAAAAAAAAATAAAAAATCTAGATGTTACTATTAATTAAGAAAACTTTCATGTATTGTAATGCGTTTAAAGTTTATTATTTTATTCTTCTCCTCTAGATCATTTTAAAAGATGTTGCTTGCGTGATAATTATCGTTAAGCGAAATTATGTAAACAGTAGAGAGTGGATCTTTCTCTTGCTTTAATAACCTTTTCCGTACAATATTAAACGAGTATGTGTACGGCACTATAAACACCGACACCTTGTGCCTTGCAACAATCTCCTACGAATAAATATTCGCTAGTTTGTTTGATTGGTGTGACTCTTGGATCAATACGAACCATGGATTTTATGTCAAATTATTTACAATCTCGTCCATACAACATCATATATAATGATTTTGGTGTCCTTGGCATCTTTGTGACGAAGGCCATAATAACGTACTATCATTCCCACATGATAATTTATAATGATTGGAGTTTCTTATATGACTTGCGATGTTCACCCTCCGCATGTTAACATGGCAGTGATTTTTCATCATGCTTAGCAATGTGCCAATGTCACCACTCACCACCAATAATCAATTTCAAATAATGATACATCTTTGTAGCACCAAGATATGAAATTTTAGAAGGGTGAGATAGTTTCAAAGAGATCCGTCATTTGAAATGACGAATTTCAAATTATATATAGGTTCTGTCAATTTCTGATGGGTGAGTTGGACAATTAAATCGTGTTCCGCATGGCGGATGTTGCACAATTTTTGTGCGATCCGCCATTTCAAGTGGCAGATGTCACTTTTTCTAAACCGCCACTTTGACTAGCGGTTCACGATACCCAAAGTAGCCTGCGCTATATGTCGAAATGTCTTTGGCAGACTTTGCCATTTGAATAGCAAGTGTCGTCTAGACATCCGTCATTTCAAATGACAAGTGCGAGAAGTTTACCTAGCAGATTTGACCTTTGATTGACAACTCCAATGTCTCATTTTTCTTTTTATAATACCTTTATTTTATTTTTTCAAAAAAGAATAAGAATTAGTATCATTTATAAAATAATATAATTAATTATTAAAAAATAATTTGTATTAATAAAAAGACTTTGCACACCTCCAGTTGGATCGGAAAAAAATAAAAATAAAAAACCAATTAGCAATGATAATCTTTTATCAAATGATTATCTCACCCTAATATATAGTGCCTTTGAACGAGTGTTTACGGGCGTTGACCTTAGCTAAAGGTTTTTTCTGAATTAAAAGATGAGTGTATTCTGATGTGATGAATTTAGTTAGTAACCACCGTTTAAAAAAAAAAGTCAAATAATTAATAAGTCTTAAATACAGATATTTTGATGAATATCCTCCCTTTAATTTTCCTCCATGCAATTAAGTCACTTTTTCTTGTAAAGTTGAACATAATAATAATAATAATAAGTTGCTAGAATCCAATGCCCATCTCCGCATTAAAGGGCCACAATACATCACCCCCATCCTTAAATACTCATTATTTTTTTATAGTTTTATATTGCACTTTTAAATATATCAGGAATCATATAATATCAGTCCGGGCGGTTTAACCCGATAAACCCGGTTGTGAATTGGTAAACCCTAGAAGCACAAATACGTCCAAAATACTTGAAATTGGGACCATATTCTACTCAATTTCTAATCATGCCAGGTTTGTACTCTCATTTCGTCGTCTTAATTTATCAATTAGCGACAAAACCCCTTTCGTTTGGAAGCTTAACTGCTTCCCAATTAAGCCAGTGTGTTTTCTAGTTGCAGAAATGATAAACCGTTTAAGTATGCTAACTTTTATTTTTATTTTATATTTTACTAAAAGATGTCATAATTGATGTGGCTTCTCTGTTTTTACACCGAGTTTAAAATAGAGGTGCACAAACCGGTTTGAAACTCAAAACCCGTTTGGGGTGAAACCGGTTCGGTTTGGTCAACAAAAGTCAAAACCAGATTATAAGGTTTGTTACCATGTTACGTTCGGTTTCAGTTCGGGTTTGATCAGGTTCGGTTTAGGTTAATCGGTTTGAAACAGGTTTTGGTGGAGAAAATTGCAAACCGGTTCCGATCCTACGGTTTCAATTGGTTTCAAACCGGTTTCTACGTACTCAGTTTCGGTTCGATTTTCGGGTTGGTTTGGTTAACCGGTTTATTTGCCTACCTCTAGTTTAAAAGAATTGTATTGCTTTTTAAGTAAAAAGTTATCAGTTTGTCGGATCGGACAATTTAGGCTGTTCAAAAAGCTCGGTGCTCGAAGTTCGGGCTCGTGGCTCGCTCGACAAAAGCTCGAATAAAACTAGCTATAAAAAGTTGATTTGAAACATGCTGAGCTGATTTGGATCATTTTTGTAACCAAGCCAAAATCGACCCAGGCTCGGCTCATTGGCTCGATCTTAAGCTCGTTTAACTTCAAAATCGAGCTAGAGCCTAGCTAAGTTGCCTCTTTTAAGTTCAAGCCCGAGCTCGAAACCACCCTGGCTCGACTCGTGAACAGCCTACTCAAAAGTCAAAACCCTAATGTACTCGGTTTTTGGGATGATCAGGTTTATAAGTTAGTCATACTGTTGACTTTGTTTTTTTGGTAAAATGTGGATTTGATTGATGATGAGGTTTTGTCAGAATTTTTAGGTTTTAGAATGGCAAGTTAAGTTTATTAATTGAAGGAAATTGTTGTGTAGATGTTGAAACCTTGAAACAATTTGGGGAATAGCTTTATGTTTTGCATATAATATAATTCAACAGATGACTAATTTTATGTCGAGAAATGCGAGAACAGTGTAAAAGCTTGTAACTTTTCGCGTTTACTGTTAACTGTGATACATATGACATACATAAGACAGCTATGTAACCACTCACACTTCTGTACTTCAAATTGGTTGTGTATTAAGCGCGCCCCTATTGGTTATTGCATTTGCCATATGTACTTATGTAAGGGTGCAAACGAGCCGAGACGAGCCGGGCCCAGCACTACTTGAGTTTGGCTTGTTAGCATTTTCGGAAGCTCGAGACTGGCTTGATTCAAGCCTATGTTTTGGGCTTAAGCTCCAGCTCGTATACAGAAATTAAAGCTTGAGATTGGCTCGGCTCGAACTAATTTAAGAAAAACCTTAAACGAGGGTAAGCTACCTTAAACGAGCCAGAGGTTGTCTCAAGCTCAGCTATGAAGTATGAAGTCAATTCCCGGAAGTCCAAAAGAGTTAAAACTACAAAAATACACCAAACTCGTTAAGGGTCGACGAGCCTGAACGATGTTCCCATAAAAGGCTCAAGCTTGGGCTTGATAACCAAACAAGATTTATTTGAGGCTTGGGCTCGGCTCGTTTCGAGGTTTTCATTGACACAATCTCGAGTAGCTTGCAAGTGGATTAATCACCACGGTTTCTTGCATTCTTTTATTGAAAGTTTGAGATCTCTCCAAAAAGATGCTAACTTTTTCAGACATTTGATTATTTATCCTGCAGACAATGAAGATACCGTTGTGGTAACTCAATCTGGCGTACTACCGCTCGCTAAACTCAAACGTTGGCAATGGTGGGTTCTCGTCGCCTTCAACATATGCTTTCTAATTATTGGTCAAGCTGCCGCGGTTCTTCTTGGTCGGTTTTATTACGACCAAGGTGGCAATAGTAAATGGATGGCTACACTCGTTCAAACTATCGGCTTTCCCATTCTTTTTATCCCGTATTTTCTTTTTCCTTCAATCACTACATCATCATCATCGACACCCACCAGGTCCTATTCATTACCAGTTATTATCTTGCTATATGTAGTTATCGGTGTCCTAATTGCGGGTGACAATATGTTATACTCGGTTGGATTATTGTACCTTTCAGCTTCTACTTACTCACTCATATGCGCCACACAGTTAGCCTTCAACGCAGTTTTTTCGTATTTCTTAAATTCCCAGAAGTTTACCGCTTTAATTTTTAACTCGGTAGTGGTTCTTTCGTTATCCGCCTCTTTGTTAGCAATCAATGATGACTCAGATAAACCGACTGGCGTGTCTGACAAGAATTACGCTTTAGGGTTCGTGGCTACACTTGGTGCTTCGGGTCTTTACGCCTTTTTACTTTCGATCATGCAACTTTCGTTCCAAAAGGTTATAAAAAAGGAAACGTTTTCCGTGGTCCTCGAGATGCAAATATACACCTCGTTTGTAGCCACGTGTGTTTCCACCATTGGTCTTTTTGCTAGCGGTGAGTGGCGGACTTTGGGTGGGGAGATGGACGGGTTCGGTAAGGGGGGCGTGGCTTATGTGATGACATTGGTGTGGACCGCTGTGGCGTGGCAGGTGTGCTCGGTTGGTGTTGTCGGGCTGATATTTGTGGTGTCGTCTTTGTTCTCGAATGTGATTAGTACTTTGTCGCTGGCTTTGACTCCATTGGCTGCATTGGTTGTGTTTCATGATACGATGAACGGTGCAAAGGTTATCGCTATGTTAATGGCGTTGTGGGGCTTTTGTACTTATATTTATCAGAATTATCTTGATGATGTTGCGGTGAAGAGAAGACGGACGGATGATGCTACTGGTATGCAACTAAAATCTTCAAGTTGAAGTTTTTTTTTTTTTTTTTAAACCGTTGTTTATTTAAGTTTTATGAAGGATAGTTTAGAGAAGGTTTAATGAATGGATGTGATCATCCTATTGTAGGTCTTCTTGTAGTTTTTATTATGTTATTGAATGTTTTAGCATCAGCAAATTATTGGAATAAATGCGGAAAATAGCAATATGCTTCAGTTTTTTATATAACCTTATTATAAGTGAAGTGATTATTCTTTATAATTGTGTATTATATCAGAAGAGTCAACTCCATTGTTACTTGAATGAGACTGAAGCGTAAAGAGAAGCAGGAAACTTGGTGATTTAGATGCACTAATTAATGTATGTTTCGCAATGGAGTTGTGGATTTGCAGTAAGTTAACCAGACGGTGGCTTTCGGTGTTGGTAGAAGTGATTTGACAAATTTGTTGGCGGTGCCGGTTAATTTGGCTGTTGTTGTATTTGGAACTGTTGTTTGATGAAATGTATAACATGAACACTAAAATATGTTACAAATGAAAAAGTATGCAAGTATGCAACTATAATAACAGAAGGGTATTTATAGATCTTAGGAATTAAAATTCTGTTTTACAAGACTAAAGTTTTTTATGGTATATGCTTAAAAAGATTGACCTAAACGAGTTGACTTTTAAACGTGCTATTAGAGGTCGGGTATTAAAGGCATGGTCGGAAAATATAACGAGTTGAACTCAAGCTTAAAAGGATACAAGCTATTTGTAGTATCAGATGTAATAGTAACAATTGAAGGTGTACAAACCGGTGAAGGGTTATAAACCGGTTTAGGAGGAAAAATAATTAAACCTATGAAAAAACCGATTTGGGGCCAAAAACAAAACACCAGTTTTTTTTTTTCAAATCGGGTCTGTTTTAACTGGTTTGATTCTCCGAAGTGTGAGATGGTAACTCCAAAAAATATAGGAAGGAAGCAATTTGATTTCAAGGAAACTTTTGCTTAGTTCATATGTTCACTACATATGTTGTTTCTATATAATCTTTAAAATTAAGAAATAATATTGTTGGAATTGTTGTTTTTTGAGATGTATAACATGTATACTAAAATATGTTACAAATGAAATAATATGCAGCTACAATAATAGAAGGGTACTTATAGATCTTAGGAATTGAAATATGCTTTACTTCTTTTTGTTCTACAAGACTAACTTTTTGATATGGTATGTGTTTAAAAAGATTTGACCTAAACGAGTTGACTTTTGAACGTGTTATCGAAGCTCAAGTATTAAAGGCATGGTCGGAACATATAACGAGTGGAACTCAAGCTTAAAGGGATGCAAACTACTTATAAAATTAGATGTTGTGTTAGCAATAGGGAGTAGGGTACAACTGAAGTTGATCAACATTATGAATAATCACAAAATCAGACCGGTCAGTTGACCGAATCTCAGTCGGATCGGCCGGCCCGGTCTCAACAACATTGCAAAACACCATATGTGAGCAAAGTGATTAGGCATTGATTATGCCAAGTTTATGTTTATATCATTTGTTATAGAAGACACCCCTAACTAGGCTCAGCCCAACAGACTTGAACCGAACACATTTTGACCGGTCAACATTCTAGGTCACTTATCACCTATATAAGGGCCATGCTTAAGTCCTCACTTTGGTGGTGTGTTGTGGGTGGGGTGGGGGGGGGGGGGGGCTTCTTTTGTTATCACTCATTGCCACGTGATGAACGTTGGACTAACTTGAGCGTTGGAGAGTGGCCTTCAATACTTAGGTCTCGTGACCTTTTCTAACGAGATTCTTCACGGTGTTTTACAACTTCCAATAGAAGGCAAAGCGTGTCCGATCCATCACCAGAGATCTTTGTAGCATCATCCACCTAACCTCACAACTTACATTTTTTTCCTCCCTAGCTCGTGTACTCGCTTAACGTGTTTGAAAGATAAATAAGATAACAAGTTATTTATCATAAAACATCTTTCAACATATAATCATTATGTTCTTACATAGTTTCACATCATGTGTAAAGAGGATGGAGTATATACAGACATGTGCAAATACGGTTTTATCCCAAACCCCGGGGGGGGGGGGGGGGGGGGGTTTCAAAACATGTTCATGTTATATACCGTTTTTAATGAACGAGAATACGAGTTGATGCCAAACCTACGACTACGGATTGGGTCGGATTACAAACCGGTTTGGCCCAAACTAATTTCGGGCCAGATTGGGTTCCGGTTTACCAGGCCCAAACTGTTTTCACCGTATATCTTAGGACTTGCCAGTTACCTTTCTAAAAGAATTCATTAATTTACCTTCAGCATCTAACACAAGTGAGAATGATTGATCGGGTAGAAACAAGTTCAAAGAAGACATACTTTTGTTCATGCATTTTTTTTTTATAAAAGCTGAACATAAAGTATATAAATTGAAATGCTTTATTTAATGCCATTTAAATAAGGGAAATTGGAAACAAATAATCTCAACTTTTATGTATTGGCCGATAATAATCTCAACTTTAAAAATCACTATCAGTGACTTCAACTTTCAACTATTTTTGTCTCAATGGAACTCCGTTAAAAACACTTAAAACCATTATGTTTTTTCTCGAGTTTCAAACCGATGTTTTAAGGCTTTAAATCGGAAGAACGATACGATTCGATCAAAACACATGTAATCCTTAACGCTAATAGACTGATAAAGTTTTTCTTTGGCATGACTAGTAAAAGAAAACTAAACGCCCCCCCCCCCCCCCCCCGGGCGGTGGTCTTCCAAATTTGTATGAATATTACGTGTTTCTTCAATCTATTGCAATGACTATCAACTTAGACGAAATCATCTCGGTGTTCTCCCCTCTACCCCTACCCTAAACATGATGAGCATATTGTCATATTCTTTTTTTCTTCCCCAAGCGATCTCCGCCACATACGACCCATGTGTCATATTCTTAACGAGCATATTACCTAAGTTTGTGGTATCTTCTCAGCTATAACCTTCGATGGCCTCTTATCCCACTTCTTTATTCCTATTCCAACCAAAAAAAAAGAAAAAAACCTACCACATACAATGAGATTCTCGTCATCACCACATATATTTGATTTCATAGTCAAATTAATTATTAAATTTAACCTACTTAGTTTTAATAGGCTTAGGATACTCCCACACCATATGGGATTCTCACAGACCATTTTTTTTTTCCTATACGGCTCATATAGGGCTATACGGTCGTATTGCACCTGAAACATGTCAGTTTGTGTCAGAACTTGTCGGCCATTGTTTGTAGTGTCTCGTATAGGGCTATATGTGACATCTGCCCCGATCCGACCCGACCCAGGTACCCGTTTCTCTGACCCGATCTCTCTTTTATTATTTAATATTTATACTTATATTTTACTTTTAATAATAATATATATTTTCTTTCCCGCCTCTTCCTTCTCTCTTTCCGCCTTCTTTTCCCTCTTGTCGCCGTCCCACCCTTACGCTTTGTTTCCCTCTTCTCTTTGCTTGTCCTTTGGTTCTTCCCGCCTAAGGATGTCTGCAGCTCCACGCGCCAGACTCCTTACATGGAAGCCTGCGTGAAGACATCTTGTTCCTGCGATGCGTGAAGAGAACTCTTCTCGCAGCGCGCTAAGAATGTATGTTCTTCCCGCGATGCGCTTAGAATTCTTGTTCTTCACGCAGCACGCTAAGGATTTGTGATTCTTCCCGCAGTGCGCTAAGGATTGTTGTGCCAGCCTTCGCGCTCGCGCACTCAGCCTTCCCGCGCTTAACCCTTGTATCTTCTGTTTAAATCTAGCCGTTTGCTTTTGTGTTGTCTTATCTTCTGTGCTGTTGACCTAACCTATCTAATGTCTGAATAGTTACTTTCGGCGCAGCATGCGTACCAACCCCCATTGGTTGGTAGAAAAAGTGACTGACATTATCTTTTGAGATCTGCTTTTGCCATGCTTGACCAGTACCTTTATCTGATCCGCCCATGCCTGTTACTGTTCCCTGTCAGCTTTATCTTGCTCCCTGCAGCTGCCATATCTTTTGATATCTTTTGCTTTTGGAATCTTTTACTTTTTGAGATCTTTTCCCCTTTTTCTAGGGATTGTGTCTCCTAGGGTTTTTCTATAAATAATAATAAAATTTCATAACACATCACACACAAAACACTTAATCTCTCCTGCTCTCTTGCTCCTTGCTCTCTCTGCCGTCTTCCTCTCTGCCTCCGTCTTCCTCCTTGTTCTTCCTGCTTTTCCGGTAATATATATTATAATTTACTTATTAATTATGCTAACTTATAATCAAGACTTAAAACCAATCGTTAAAACAATAATCTTATTTATAGGTTAACTTGTGCTTGTTTAAAGTTGGTTCTTGCTTTATCTATCACCGCATCGTTTATCATGTGAGTTATCTCGTATCTAATCCCTTTTTATTTTAAATGCTTTGGGATGTTCATGTGTTCATACAAAACTTGAGTCTTAAATTTGTTTATGAACTTTAGTCGCGCAGTATCCCATGTGTTGAGGACGTTTACTTGGCTGTTTATTTGTATGTGTGTATCATTAACCGCTTTGTTCGGCCTATTCCGCAGTTCCGTTGGTACCATTAGTTGAACACGGGAGACCTATCGTTTACGGTTTTCTTTGTTTACACTTGCACAGATGTTTTCTCGTTTTTATGCTCAATTGGGAGCATGGATTGAACTATGATCTATGAACTATCTTAGGCTTGATCACAATCTGATTACACCCTTGTTAAACTCTAGACATACACGTGTTGCGCGCAGATTTACTGTGATTATCTATTAAACTTGATTTCTCACCAACACGCAAGTGTTTGACGTTTATTTTAACACATGTTCAGGTTTGCAGTAGCTGTTTTGGAGCTTGTGGACACGTAGGACGTTTTTACTTTTGGACCTAGAATTAAAATGTATCAAGACAAGTTCATGTTGTTTGAATGTTATAATTTATAATATATTGATTTATGTTTGATTTATGTTCTTTATTTTCCCCGCTGCGCGTGCGCGATAAAATGTGTATTAATAAATATTGACACCAATAGTGTCGCGAGTAATGAAGCAATATGTGGCGCCCCGATGTATAATCCGCCTTTGGTCGGGGTGTTACACTATACGGGCGTATAAACAATTTTTTGGACACAATTTTAAATATTAAGACGTTAATATCTTACATTTTAATGTATTAAGTACATAACATACTTGGCTAAATATGATATTTTAGAATAGAATAAATTGTATATTAACATTTACATAACATACTCGGCTAAATAATTTGTAGTTGTACCCCGAAATCATTCGTTTAAGATTATATTATGTTATATTTATAATAGTCTATACACAATAATCAATCAATGATTAAGCAAACAAGAAAACATTTGGCCAAAACATATTATTATCGAGAAAAAACTTGTGTTTTTAAATATTATTATCGAGAAAAAACTTCTGACATATGATAATTGATAGCTATACATATGATTGATTCTTTTTTGATCGTCCAACAAATTTTTCAAATGAGTTACTGGCTAAATTCATCATATCGGGATAGAGATGTTCAACGAAACCGGTTCCTGGACCCGAACCGGTTCCTACCCGTTTTTTGTAGGAACCAGACCCTATCTGATTCAACCCGATGATCCGTGACCGGTTCTTGCATTTCTGAGCGGGGGAGGGTAGGAACCGGAACCGAACCGGAACCGGTTCTGGAACCGAACCATCCGGAACCGGTTCCTAACCGTTTTTTTTGGCCGTTTTTTGACCGTTGGGGTCAAAAATAGCCGTTTTTTGGCCGTTTTTTGACCGGTTACGGTACAGGAACCGGGTTAGGAACCGGTAAGAACCGGTTAGATAGGTTAGGGGTCCGAGGGTGGGAGAACCGGTTCGGTTCCCTAACCGGTTCGAGCCTGGAACCGGTTTAAAAGGGGGTTTTGAATATAGGAACCGGTTCCGGTTCCTAGTCCCAAACCGTTTTGAACATGCCTATATCGGGATGCTATACATATGATTGATTCTTTTTTGACCGTCCAACAAATTTTTCAAATGAGCTAATGGCTAAATTCATTATATCGGAATGCACTTGTCTTCTGATCCGGGAAAAGCCCTCACTTAAGGTCAACGCTCGTGAACGCTCGTGAACACTCACCCGAATGCACGACAGTATAATGAAATAAAACCTGTTCAATTTAAAGATCCAATTAATGAACGTCAATCTATTCACCTGGTCAATATTTTCTTGTTCGTTGACAACTATATATATGAGTCTAAACTGATTCTAAATTCTAAATTAATAATAAGAGAAAGGTGTTTTTTCTTCTTCTTCTGGACAGCAATAGATGCTAGATTCTTGATAATTGATGGCTTCTTAAAATTTTCTACAATAATAAATGCAAATTAACTACTCTAAAATAAATGCAGTGTGAAACGGGCATGTCAACAAAATTGCATAAACGTGGCTCAATGGTGAACGCATGTTAACAATCCTGAATCTTGTAGTAATGTTGGGGCCGTTACATTTTGATTTTTTTAAAGAACTACTGATAAAGCACGGTGATTAAGGTAATCCAATGCCGAGAGACGATTCTATACGACTGTGATCGCATACAACGTTGGATAGCCCAAGCTCAACATCTTTTTTCCAGGAAAAATCCGTTGTCCGAAGGTCCACTTAAATGAACGTAAATAGATGACTCATCCAGATAATAACTAATCATTTTTTAGTAATACATAAACGAACATAATGGACGGAACAGGTGTTCATGTTCGTTCGTTTAATTGAACGAGCACAATGTTTTTGATCATGTTTGTTCGTTTATTACATAAACGAACTTCCCGCCGAACAGTTCACGTATAGTTCACCGGGTGTTCGGTTTGTTTACAGGCCTATCTAGTGTTATTTGCGGATAGGTTAGAAAACCATGGATAAATCTGATTCTCTTTTGGATAAGAGCTTAAGACGAGAATTTGATAATATTAATCATCAGGTGGTCGAGGGTTGCTATTGGTTGAAATGTGTCTTTATTAAGATAAACTGTTTCATACGAAGGTTGTTGAATGTTGAGAAATAGAATCTATATTAAAATGGCATTGATAACAAGATGCATTAATTTTGGAGACGAGATTTGTGTATCGTATAATTTGGTACGGGAAACGCCACTGAATCTGACAACTCATTGTAGGGTTGCAAAGTGGGTTTGGTCAATCGTATTTGTATATACATGGGTAAAGTTACAAATCTCGGCTAATTTTGAATTGGTGAAAGATATCCAAGAGCACCCTATACAATATAAGAAGAATAAGGACGAGTGTGTGACAATTCAAGCAATCTAGGTGATTACATGTTAGATAATTTGAAAATCAAGAAATGATATAAGCTTCAGCAGTAAACTATACTTGGTGAACAAATTAGTAATGGATATCAAAACAACCTTGTTCCTATGGTTTAAACACAGATGCTAACGATCGAGATTGGTCTGAAAAAAGTGGAGCAAGTTTAATTTTGCAATGCTTGTTTCTTTGTAACTGTAAACCTCCTGCTTCTTGTTAGTTTTTTTTTTCGCTTTATAATATGAACCTTTTTAGAAAAATTTAAGTTTAATACATCTAGAAATAATTAATCATATGAAAATGACACTCGCTAAATTATCACCGCCCAAAGACCACCCACCATAGTCAACATAAGTCGTATACTAGGGGCTAGGCCAGATTTTTTGTAACGACATTAAAATGCTCACGACAAGTGACTCGCTCAATAAAATCTCAAATAAAACTAGCTTAATTAATTTATTTGAAACAATATTATCTAAGTTTGTTCATTTTTGTAACCGAACCAAACTCGTACCAAGCTCGGTCCGGATCATGGTTCGGCTCGTTGGTTTGATCTTAAACTTGTTTAACTTCAAAATCAAGCTTAAACCTAGCTAAATTGCCTCACAAACCCACTCTAACTCAACTCAGGCTCGACTCATGACCAGCCTTACAATTTCAACTTACAAAGTTACAAGTCTTAAAATTTTGTAACATAACATCTTACATGATAAGTACTAACAAAAAGAGAATATCTCATAGAATTCATAGAAGAGTAACTTTCAGATAGTCAAATAAAGTCGATGCTCAAAAGTATCGAAATCAACGGTTCGTAACGAATCTCCCGTAGTCCGCAACTTTTCTCGATCTGTTCCCGCAGTATGATCCGGTGAAACGCACCGGCGATCTAAACTCGCCGCAGTCCACCAGAACCACTCCTTTCTGATTCCAATTTCGGCAAGGACTCACTCGCACCAACGGACTTAAACAGAAACTTATTCCAGACACACTCTTTCCATTTCCGCCACCACCGCCGCCGCGCCGGACCACCGGCGTCTGTTTTCGCGACTCGTATCCGCTAACTCCGTCGCCGAATTCATCTTCTACACCGTCACAATCGGAGATTCTCACCGGCGACATGCCTCGATCAGAGCAGTACTGCTGTTTCTTCCAGTAACCGCCACCGGACATCGCTGACGTCACTCTATCATCACCGCCGCTACAAACCGCCTGTTTCTTCCGGTAACCGCCACGATGATTCGAGGACCTAGGGTTTGAATCCTCGCTTCGTTTCTTAGATCTGAACAAATTCGACAACAACGAGAAGTTGAAACCGCTCCGATGCTTCTTCCGGCACGGATTATAGCTTCCGGTGACCGGCGCCACCTGCGGCGTGCTGAAAAACCGCCGGTCCGGTAGGCTGTAATGCCGGTTCCGATCGCCGTTGTGTTTGTTGTTACTCGAGGAAGCTGAGTTATCGGTTTGAACCTCCGAATTGATATTATTATCTTCTAGGGTTTGAGATTGAGATTGTAGGAGACAAAAGAGGCGTTCGCGGAGGCAAGAGGCGCATACGCCAACGGTACTGCTGTGATCCGTGTAGTGCTTCTTACACCTCATCGATAAAACTTCGATAACTTAATTAGTTTCAAATGATTACAGTAAAGTGACAGGTAAAGTGGCACCGAGTTGAATTTGAATGTGAGATTGTGAGGTTTAAGTATCGATATCGATTAAATTCTAACGATTAGTAAAGTGGCAAGTTAACTGGTAACAAACTGATTGTGATCACGAAGTTGAATTTGGATGTGAGGTTTAAAAAAGTATAGATATCGATTAAATTCTAACGATTACGATAAATTGGCAGATAAACTGACAGCAAACCGAGTGTGATTACCGAGTTGAATTTGGATGTGAGGTTTGAAGAAGTATAGATATATTAATTCAAACGATTACAATAAATTAACAGGTAAACTGACGACAAACTAATTGCGATCACGGAGTTGAATTCGGATGTGAGGTTTGAAGAAGTGTAGATATCGATTAATGCAAACGATTACAATAAATTGACAGCTAAAGTGGCCAATAAACTGATTGTGAACAAGTTGAATTTGGATGTGAGGTTGAAGGAGAAGCTAAATAGTACGGAATTGAGTTGTTCTTGAATTAAAATAAGAGTGTGTGTATATATAAAGATGAGGGATGATGGTGGGGACTGGTGGAATTAATCATTCACCGAGTTTTTCTATTTGTTTGTACCGTAATATGAAAATTAGAACATTGACTTAATGTTCTCTTTTTTATAGATATGCATTGTTTTCATAAGTTTGTTTTTAATATTTTAAAAGTGTAACGAAACAGTCGACCGTGACAATGAATTGTGAAAACATTGAAAAAACACGATCACTTTTTTCAGTTTATTGACTTGCTGTTCTCTTTTTGTATGGATATGCATTGTTTTCATAAGTTGTTTTTAATATTTAAAAAGTGTAATAAAACTGTCGACCGTGACAACGAATTGTGAAGCCATTCAAAAAACACGATCACTTTTTTCATGTCATTGACTTATTGTTCTCTTTTTGTATAGATATGGTTGTTTTAAATATTTAAAAAGTGCAAATAAAACTGTCAATCGTGACAACGAATTGCGAAACCATTGAAAAAACACGATCACTTTTTTCAATTTTATGTTCTTTAATAAAAACCAACCCAAATTTTGGTTTTACGTGTAACTAGAAACGAAAAAAATCGGACCTAACTTATAGATTTTTAATTTTTATATTGAATTGTCGGTAATTTATGTAAATATAATATATTTTTTAAGATAAATCTTTTAGTACAGATGATAATAATCCAATAAAGTATAAACTAACAAAGAATTTAGGGCTAAGATTCATCAATTTTTTTTTATCCAAAATTTTCAAGACGGCATGTCAAGAAATGAAAAAATACAGCCGTACCAAACTAAGAACCGAAAAAACCAAAACGAAAAACAAATGGATTAAAAAAAACTGATAAAATGAAAATTCGATTCTTATCTAAAACTGAACTAAACCAACCCATGTTCTCCCCTAGTGACCAGGGAAAACGACTAGAAATGTAGGAGATGAGGTTGTTGGATTATGAAAGGCTAGGGTCGTTGGTTTAAGAGTTTAGCAAAAGTTTTTTTTTTTTTTTCATCTTCGAGGTGTGGTTATAGTTGTAGGTTTCATCCAAATAGATAAAAATACATAAAATTCCCATACGCCTCTTACTTAACATGAAAAATAGACATAGTTAGTGATTTAGAAGAAACTAACAATAATTGGGAAATATGAACGGTTAAATTGCGGAAAAGAAAAAAAACTTTAGGATGAAAGTTTAAAGAATGACCTAGTCCCATGGAAGATATTGACAACCTACTCTGGTTATTATTACTAGTAGCTTAACAGTGTGATTGAAAAAATAGAAAGGAAAGAAAAATATAAACGAATAGATTTTATTAATTAACAACAACTAGGTATTAACTCGTCGCGTTGCGGCGATGCAACGGCACAAATTCAGTAGGTATCAGTTAAGTTTGTAATAGTAATAACAATAAACTCCAAAAAGTTAACACAGGAATACTATTGACACTCATAGAACTTATGATATAAAAAATATATTTAAAGCCACTTATAGTCGGTTAGCAAAACCCACACGGTGTGGCTGCGAGTTGACACAAATTTGATCAGTATCGGGTCACAGTACCAAAACTAAACCCAAAAAAATATCTAAACCACAAACAAATACAAAAACATTTAAAACACACAAAAAAAAGTAAAAAATAAAAAACAAAAGAATTATAATTAATCTAAAAGTTAAACATTCGTATAGTCAAACATAGAATCAAATCCACTTCACTAAGGGAAAATATAATCTAATTATACTATTAAAGCAAACTGATTTTTTCACATGACATTATTATAGAGTGTTCATATTAGATTTCATATATGCAATTCCCTTAAATGCATTATCCACTTAATTAACATTCATTAAAATGCATAACAATTTATTAAACGCATAAAATTCTCTATGCATTATTTTTCATTTAGTTACCATTCTAAAGTTAAATTAACTTATCCATATAAAGTTAGAAATACTAATCTTTAACCTTTTACAATTCGATATAAAATTCTTTATTAATTTTATTTTATAATCATTTAAATCAATAACAAAAGTCCGACTATATAAATTAATGCAATGGCTAAAATATTGGAAATTATTAAACGGTAAAAAACATGGACATATCTTCTAACATTTTTTATATACATGCATTTCAATTTTAATACTTTAAGTAATAATTTGATTTTAATGAATATAAAATAAAAGTTATAAATAAAAATTATTATATAAAATAACTGAATTTACGTATTACATATAATATTTTTTTAATTTTATTATAATTTCGTCCGTATGAAACACGGGATCTAACCTAGTAATTAATAAAAAAAAACATGTTGCAAGGACTCAAATACGGGCAAATGATACACCACGGCTTTAAGAAGATCACACTTAACCAACCGAGCCATACAGTAGATTGTAAACTAAACAAAATAAACTAGTTAAAAGCTTAAAAAAATCTTAAAAGGACTTTGTGGCGCCAAGCTTTAATATTTATATGTTAGACTATGTGTTATGATGGGCTACAAAATAGAAGAGATTTTTAACACGTGGTGCCACATCAGCAAACATTTTTTTTTAGGGGTGTAATGGTGTTGTAGGAGCGATTTTCACACGTGGATGGCTAACAACGTATAGTCTAAACAACAATATATACAACTAGTGTTTTTCCCGGTGTGTTGCGCCGGACAGGTCGGTAAAACACAGACGATGGTAAAACACAAGTGTTGACGGTAAGTCGACGCGAATTCGGTCAGTTTCAGTTACGTGCGTTATCATATCGGAACTAAGAAAAAAATTATAAAAATTGGGGTGGACCAATGACGTAGCTTCGGTTGGTAAAACTCGATCATTTGTAAAACCCGACAGTTATCAATCCCGGGTGTTGAGCCGGTTGAGTCTACGCGAATTCAGTCGATTTTCGTCATGTTCGTACGGTACCAGGAACTAAAAAAACAAAAATCAGCATTCGGTCGGTTTCGTTACGGGTACCGGAACTAAAACAAAACGTGGTGAGTCTACGCGAATTAGGGCCGGTTTCCGTCGCGTTCGGCACGATACCGTAACTAAAACAAAATAATAAAAAAAGAACAAAAACAAAATTTACATTCGGTAGGTTTTATTACGTTCATTACAGCCGAAACTAAAACAAAACAAAAAAATATACTACAAATAGGGTGTTACAAAGTAGCCTAATAGGACTTTACGACACTAAACTTGTTAATTATATTATATAATAATTACCGGCTGCTGGATGCTTGTCTCAACCCAACCAAAAAACACATTGTAATTTAGATTAATGCTATTTAATTTAATATTGTTTTTACACAAAGTGGCCCTTTTAACTTGTGTCCATTGACAGTGTTTTTTTAAAACAGGACCGGTTCGGCCGGTCGGACCGGTCGGACCGGGATTCGGTCACCCGACCGGTCCGGTTTAATATAATTCGCTCGCTTCTCAAAAACCGGCCGGTCCGATCCGGTTCACCGGTCCGACCGCAAAACCGGACCGGTTCAACCGATCGGACTAGTGAACCGGATCGGTTCAAACCGGTTTATTATGAAATTTTCATATATTTTTTAATTTTAACATTTTTTTTCGTAATTTTTTAGTTCGACCCGGTCCGACCGATTCAACCCAACCAGTTGAACCGATGAACCGGTAACCCGACCGGTTCAGAGTCCGATCCGGTTATGAAAACGTCGTCCATTGATCTGGACATCCTTTCACGAAATAATATAAAATATTAAAAAAGGTAATAAGATACGTGTTAGCTTGACTAAAGTGGACAAGAATATGGCTATCTACCTAAACAATGAGTGGTTTTAATTTTTAAATAAATAGCTGCTTTTCTAATTATTTAATCCCTTATATTGTAACCATCAAAATGGCATCACTACTCATCACGACTCTTGTTTATAAAATCTAATACTAACATAGCTCACAAATGTAATGAACCAGATGATTTAATAAGCAAAATATATATATATATATATAGATTAATCGTAAAATCCACACATGCACCTTTTATTTGCGAAAAACCAATCAACTTATTACACAAAAATAAAAACTCTCACGCTCGCGTATATAAACCATAAAAGAGCCCGCGGTTGCCTCTTCTACGCACGAAGTCT